>NC_025686.1:6492589-6493849 GCF_000633955.1 Camelina sativa
ATGGTTAGAGTTTGGTGGATAGGCTTAGAGATTAATAATGACCATGTTTATTGTGTAGTATGCTTCTAGTGACACTTCTAAGTTATAATATCTCTACTTCTAGCTTAAAAATAGTACAAAAACATATGGCTAAAAGACATCTAAGTGGCTAAACTATGGTGATGTTTGAACATGCAACAAACTTGTCAATAAATTTCATCTGGATTGCTTGTCCACGTGGTCAGAGTTTGATGGATAGGCTTTAAGATTAATAATGATCATGTTTATTGTGTAGTATGCTTCTAGTGACACTTCTAAGTTCTAATATACCTACTTCTAGCTGAAAAATAGTACAAAAACATTTAGCTAAAAGAAATCTATGTGGCTAATTTATCTTGGACAAATTTCTGCTCATGTAAAGAATGAGCAAGATATTATAAGATAAGTATCTATAACTACTAATCCACATGATTGATATTCAATGTTCTAAATAAATCAATGTTGTTAATTTTTATTTTGTTTATTAACCACTTATGAGTGTATATGTTTCTGGACCAACACAAAATATGAAGCAAGGAGCTCATGGTGTCTATGGATTTAATTGTGTGGATGTTGTATGATGATTCTTTGGTCTGTCTACATTGGTATCCACAAAAAAAATATGCACATGATCACATCCATAGCCACCATTCAACTGTTATTCTTCTGCTTAAAAACTCATTTGACTCTAAATAAATGATTGATGTTTGTCCATTGAGATATAATGGGTTTCTTTTAAAGTGCATCAAGTTCACAGAGAACTTTTGTTTAAGTATCTGCACGTTTTGGATGGGCTTGAATGAAAATCATGAATCTTAAGGTCTAGATATGCTTTCTAAATCTATGGAGACATATCCATAGTTTTTCTATCCACTAAACTTTGTTTATTTTTTTTAAAAAGTGAATAGTTTTGGTTTTGGGTTCAAGGGTTTATGTTCTAGGATTTAAAATTTAGAATTAAAGGGTTTTGTACTTATTTGGTCTATGTTGTGTTATGGATAATATGCTATGGATAAAGATCTAACCAAATTTATGTATGTATATTTTGTATGAATAAACACAAGTAACTATCTATTAACAATACTGCAATTGATTATCCACTTATCATTGAACAAATGTTCAACGACAAATAGATATTTTATAATCTAAAAATTCATAAAAAAAATATAGCAATATGTATCTTAAAATGTAGAAAATATATAATCATAACATATTTTATATAAATAAATAGAAAATTTGTTT
>NC_025686.1:6494332-6513764 GCF_000633955.1 Camelina sativa
ATCCTTACAAAAAACTTGTAAAAGTATAGGGAGTGTGTAAAGTGGGTTTTTGTGAAACAGCTCAACACCAAAGTGGGTTTTGGTGTCATTTTCCCAACTTTATTTCCTTGGAACATCTTTTTCAGTAACTGTCTCTTTGTCTTTGTCGACGATCGTTCCATGTTTGTGGACCATACAGTCAGATGCGGGGAAGTAGATAGAGAGACGCAAGTTAGTGGCACAAGGCCCATAGTGTATTGCTCTATTTTGTGCTCAAATTATAACCCATACGATGACCGTCCCAATACCACTAACACCACGAACTTCACGTTGCATTTGATCTTTAACTCCACTTCATCTTGTTCTGATGATTTTTATTACCTCTTGACTGCAATATAAGTTTATATGGCGGTGAAGAGGTTTTTGAAATCATTGAAGAAGATGACATTTTGTTCATGAAACGAGGTTGTTCTTGATCACAAACAGCTTTTGCAGATAAATCTAGTTAGAATGCTCGGGTTTTGTCTCAAATACATCAACACGTTTCTGCCCAACAAAAGCCTCCATTGATATTTGATATTGGTTCCTGTTTTGTCAATAAAAATTTGTTTTCATTTTTAATTCCTTAGATGAGACGATTCTATATTTCATTAGCTAATAGGTATAAAACATGGATGATCATGCAGACATTGCAATGAAAACGTACATCTATATTGGGCTGATACGGTACAAAATCATAGAAGTGATAACTTGAGGAGGGGCTCTTTATGTTCACTAGAATTTGTGATTACAATGCGAATGGGAGGGATATATAAAGTGATCGTCAATGGAAGTTTTTCCCATGAATATTATTATGTTATGGGTACTGGCTCTTTGTTTATATCAACGGCTAGTGCCTTTTAAAATTGTTTTAATTTTCTCCACATAGGTATACTCAATTTCTGTCCTTAATTTAGTTATTTAAGTCATTACCTTAAAATTAATATAATTGTTATTGGGTGGATAAACAGTTTTATAAGATACTTGAAAGAAGCATAAAGAGTTTTCCTCGAGTCCCTTGTTCCTTTGAAATCTCAGATTCAACTTTTCATTCTTCTTCTTAATTCTTGTAGTACTATACGACCATGGAATCTGAGGGAGTGTGGTTACAGTTGATCCACGAGCATCTTATGATGCCTTGGAATGATCTGCGGGCAGGTGATTGTTGTGGACGCTTGGACTCTTTAAGTGATGACTATTACTGCAAAAGCTGTGATTTCTTTGTTCACAAGAAATGTGGCGAATCCTCTGAATATATGGAGCACCCATCTCACTCTGTTCACACTCTTCAGCTTCGAAAAGGCAGATATCATGGCTGCGATTTATGTGGCAAGCATATAATTCTATCGTTGTGAGATATGTGACTTCGACGTGGATCTATACTGTGCCCAATACCCACCACCAGAGGTTATTGACTTTTCCGAGACGCATCACCACAAGCTCACCCTTATCAAGAAGCTGTCCGATTTCGACAAGGATGCTAAATGTGCGTTTCTTTACAAATGCCATGAGTGTGATTTATCCTTCCATGTAGATTGCGTATGGAACCCTCCGGAGGCAAACTACCTGTCAGAGGCAAACTACCTGTCAGAGGTAAACAACTCTTACCACCCTTTACACCCTCTTAAGCTCCATAGAGGTCAACCACCGGAATATTCTGATGGAAAATGTCGTCTCCGCGCAAGAAAGATTTACCTTGATAAATTGTTTTATCATTGTTCTGCATGCAACTTCACCTTGGATATGCGTTGTATTTTAAAGCCACCACCACAATCTGTTATGGATTTGAAGGTTCATCGTCACCAACTCATCTTTCGCCCAAGACTCGATTCTTTTACATGTAACGCTTGCGAATTGAGTGGAGATCGAAGCCCTTACATATGTGTTCAATGTGATTTCATTATACATCAAGAGTTTCTTGCCCTTCCACGCCTCATAAACATTCATCGGCATGATCACCGTGTTTCTCTTCTGTTCTTGGTGTTGTCAATTCTGCATGTGGAATTTGTCGCCACAAGGTGGACCGGACTTGGGGCGGTTATTCTTGTCAGAGGTGTCCTCAATATGTCGTTCATTTGAAGTGTGCTACCAGAAATGACGTGTGGAACGGGAAAGAACTCGAAGGAGTTCCTGAAGAGACAGAAGATATCGAGCCATATGTGGTAATAGATGACAACACAATACAACATTTCAGCCACAAATACCTAAGATTTCACGTTAATGGTCTTCTCTGCCAGGAAAGCAAGCAGTGCAGCGCTTGCACCCATCCCATTTGTCTCCAAGCCTTCTATGGTTGTATCGATTGTGATTTCACCCTTCACCAAAAATGCGTCAAGTCTCCTAGAAAGAAATGGCATGCGTTACACAATGACCAGCTTACTTTAGTTACAAGTGTGGCCAATATTTTTTGGTGTCATGGTTGTCGTAGAATATCCAATGGTTTCATGTACCAATCTGGGGATAAGAAGTTAGATGTTCTGTGAAGTTCAGTTTCAGAGCCGTTTGTCCATCCAAGCCATCCCCATCATCCTTTATACTACATTCCACCACTAGGAGAAAAAAAATGCAGTGGTTGCAACAACAGCGGGTCATTTTCTCAGCTTACGTGCATTGAAAGTGGTTGTGGATTTATCTTATGCTTCCGTTGCGCTACTTTCCCCGAGGTGGTCAAACATAAAGTAGACGATCATCCTCTCTCACTATGCTATGGCGAAGAGGCAAGTGGCAAATACTGGTGTGACATATGTGAGGCAGAAACGAATCCAAAAGAATGGTTCTACACGTGTAAAGATCACCGAGCTAGTTTGCATACACATTGCATGCTGGGAAACCTTCCAAGGCTCATGCCAAGAAGCACAATAAAGTATTTGAACATATCATATGAGGTGGTGCTCAATAATAGTATATCTCGTCCATTTTGCTTGGGGTGTAAGTCGCGTTGCAAGTACCCAATCAGCTTGAAGATGATTGGAACCTCAGATCACGTTTGCTCTTTCTTATGCCAGTTCTTTATAGATATACCACGAAAAAAAATGAAAATAGATCAACACTTGGATTCCGTTTTGTTTCGTATTATTGAAAGACTAAACAATTTCTGTCTTTGACTTATCTTCTTAGCAGTTAAAAGTCATTTTGAGAGAGAGAGATATTATGACATTTCTCCTTTTCGTTATAGTGTTAAATTTGAGTAGATATCATCATTCTTCTCAAAACCATGTCTGGGTGTTGTTACATGCTTTCTTCTTGCTCTTCCTTTTGTCTTCTCTCACAAGCTTCATGGCTTCAACTCAAAACCTTTTTTGCTTATATTATGGAATATGGATGTCCCAAAACGACGATGTTTGATAATGACATTAATTACTTCAACTCATCCAGGACCATGGTCAGTTCTCTTTCTAGCTCACTTCCTCCTTTCTACCTGTTTCAAAAGCTTTTACCTTTTAAGAGATTCAATATTTGGGTTCTTTGTGTGAAACTATCTGAAGTCCAAAGCTCTAATCATCGCCATCGGTGTACCAGTTGGAGTAGTTGTGACAACGACTCACGTCAAGTGGTTTGAGGACAATTATAGGAGCAGATATCAGTTTAAAATATATCCAATAACTCTGGTAGTGTACATCGTTTCAGATGGCTCCATAACAAGTGATCCAGAGAAGGAAATGTTAAATAACAAACCATACAACTATTTAGCCATGTATAAGCTTATGTTTGTTTAAGAAAGCTCAGAAAAGCCAAATTATGCGTCTTTGATTCAAGGTGAACATGTCTCTGCTTTAGTTCTAGGGGATGCATGCAGCATGCACATGGCAATGATGAAAATATCGTTGGGATTTTGACCTTTTGAGGAATTGAAGAATCCGTTGTGTATTGTAACATTAGAGGCAAGTGAAGAGAGTCTTGGACGACTGTTAAAATAATATGTACTATTGGGTTTACAGAATCCATTGAAACATTCTTGAGCGGAAAACAGAATGTAAGCTTCTGAGTAAGAGGAAAAAAAAAGAAAAAAAAAAGAGATTTGTAAAAATAAAGAAGATTAGAAGTTAAACGATAAAAACAAGAAGACAAGACATATGAGAATAATATGGGATTTATTTTGGTCAGTCTCTTACAATGTTTCGTGTTTTCAGTGTACAAAAGAGTGACTCAGACTTTTGGTATGGAAGAAACACCAAGTTACTTGTTTCCGGATATGAAGTAAACAACGAGGAACTTAGAATATGGAACAGAATTATTCTACTGACATAATATTCAAAATGTGCTTATTGTTGCAGAATGTCAATTTGTATATGTAAAGCAAGCAAATGATATATTACATATCCTTCTATTTATACTAATATTTTTGGAGTACATTTGATGTTCCACCTTTAAGTTATACTTATTTACATAGTTAACACCAAGATTTTCTCTAAACTTGCAACAATATCAATTTTCACAAATAACACAATTTTATATCTAAACTTCTAAAATAGCAATATGTTTCAAAATTAAATTTTCGAAATAAAATCATAAAACTCTCTATTTGTTTTAATTTAGTTGTCGTTTTAGAACTTAAATTTTGTTTTATAATCGTTGCCGTTTTAGATTTTGAATGCAAATATTTGGTGAATATTTTAAATTTATCCTTGCTGTTTTAGTGTTTCGACCAATAAAAAAAATTAAAAAATATATTAATAAATGATAAAACAGAAAATTTGATAGTTCTCTTAGTTTGTGTGAGAAACCTAAAACAAAAAGAAAAAAAATGGATGGAGTATATACTAAACCATATCCCTTAGAACTATACTCTAATTCTCTAAATATAAAATATAGAACAAAAACTTTAAATTTTTGTTTTTAATTTAAAAATATTACAATCATGTAGTATTATTTAAAAACCTTTGTTGAGTGTGTATGCTATAATTATGGAAAAAAGATGGCTAGCTACATGAAGTATAGGTGAATACATGGTCACACATATCAAGTATATTATTGTATACTCAACTACACAAAGTATATGTATTACATGGGCACATGCATGAACTATATGACATCATGTGTTCAACACCATAGACATACAATCTGGTACACTGATTGATTAATTCCGGTGAAGACCAGTGTTGACTCCGGTGTTGACCAAAAAAAAATCTAAAATAAAAAATAAAAAATAAGAAATTATTATATTAAATAATTTATGGTTTTTATTAATTAAAAAATATTCTATTCAATATCTAAATATTTTTTTTATATATTTCCTAAATATATCTTAAATGTAAAATAGAGAATCCAAACCTTAAAAAATTTAGAAGTTAATTTAACATATTGTAAATGTGTAAAAGAGGGTAAAAATGAAAATGTTCATATGTTAAAAATAAATATTGTGAATTTTTTTGTTGTTGTTTATATGTTATTTTGAGTATGTAAATTTTAAAGTAAAGAGTGTCTAAAATTTTGTATAACATTTACCATGCAAAATTTAGAGTAAAGAGTCATATACTCAATCTTTTGCATATTATTTTCTAATAAAAGTAGTTGAATTTGATTTTGTTGATTTTAATATCTTGAAAATAATTATAAATGATTTTATATCTTGAAGGTTATTATAAATGAATTTTCATATCTTGAAAATAATTATAAATGATTTTTATTTACTTTAGCTTGAAAAATAAAAAGTAACTAATTATAAGAATGAATATATATTAGAGATATATGAAAAATATTTGGATATTGAATAGAAAATGTCTTTTAATCATGAAACCCATAAATGATTTACTATAATATATATTTTTTTAATTTAAAATTTTTTTTAAGTGTTGGTCAACACCGGAGTCAACGTCGATCTTCGCCGGAGTCAGTTGACCAGTGTACTGGATTATATGTCTATGATGTTGACCGCATAACGTCATATAGTTCATTCATGTGGTCATGTAATACATATACTTTGTGTAATAAGTATACAATATTATATTTGGCATGTGTGACCATATATTTTCCAGTACTTCGTGTAGCTAGCCATCTTTTTTATATCCATAAAACTTGTTTAGTGCTATTTTAGGATATCTCTCACTGAACTATATATTTCGGCATCTATATATTTAGTAGTTTAGTTTTTAAATAAATCGATCGGTATATTTGTGCTTGTCAATTCACATATCCTTCCTTCTTTGAGGAAAACACAGCATCAAATCTTTTACATTAGGACGGACACAATGCATTTAAAAATGGACAATTCTTGGGTTCACCCCTAGGGGTGAACCTCTTTTATTCACCCCCACTTTATTAAGAAAACAAATTATTAATTAAAGAAATCATTCAATTTTAAAGGTTAGTAATTTAGATTTACATACTATAATTAAAAACTAGATTTACATATTATAATTTAAAACTATAAGTAATCTTGATTTAATAAGTGTTGCTATTTCTTCTCAATATATTTTGTTTCTTACAAAAAGGTTAGGCTCCGATTAGTAACTGGTTTAGTATATAACCGGTTTGGTTAAACGTAATCAGCTAATTCTAAATCCTTAAATCCCACTGATTTTATCAGTTCACTAGTTTACATTAACACAATATGACAAGTTGACAACAGAACAGAAGAATCACTCCGGGTCAAACTAAATTATAATATCAGTCACCTCAGCAGAGCAGAGGATCTAAACAAGTAATAGTCACACCATCATCAGCTAGATAGAACAAGGAACTGCTTATACCAAACAACTTCAAGCCCTCAAGCTTTAGAGAAACAAGAAGCAACATGACAAATTCGGAGTGTAATAGTTGTTATGAGATTCGAAGTCTCTTATTGCATAGCGAGAGAACGTATTATTTGGTTCACATTCTGTATCTAAATTTGCTTTCATTTTTCTTTTTCTTTGATGCTATGTAATTATATAGTACTTTGAGCTAGATTACTGGTCATGTTAGTGACTTTTTTTAAAATTGTTTTTCTCCTGACAGTCAACTTCTGTCCTAAATATAGTTATTTAACTAGTAAACCATAACCATTAATTTGATTTGTTATCGAATGACTACAAAGTTTTATAATTAAGAGCAAACAACACTTTTAAGTAGAGAGAGAACGAGACTTGAAAGGAGCATAACCTTGCGATCTCAGATTCAACTTAGGATTTTTTTTTTTGGTAAGGAGATTCAACTTAGGATAGTACTCGCGCTACGCTGCAGGTTGATTTTTTTTTCCTTTTTTATTACTATTTTGTTGTATTTTTTGTATGTTGTTTGTAATTTTTTCTTAATTTGTTTGGAACTTGTTGGTATGCAGACTATTTTTAATAATTAATTGTAGTTTAAGAGAAATAAGATTGAGCATTTAAAAATCTAGTAAAAATTGGAATTTAGTATTTGATTTTGCTCAAATTTATTGTATACTTTATGCATTTTAATATTTATAAGGTAACCACTTAAATGACATCCTTTTAGCAAAAACACAAGATTATGAATTTTTTTTCTTTTTTCTTCTTTTAGTGAAAATTTTTTTTATTTTAGTAAACAACAAAATCTTATTTTATTATTCTAAACAATGTTTTAAGTCTGATCCATAAAGAAGACCAAATATCAGTCAACTAATTTCTGTCACAAATTACATATTTTACTTTTATTTTAGTTAATAGTTAATATTGTAAATAACTGAATTAATATATATTTATCATTATAAAGATTTAAATAAATTATTAGCTTAATTTTCCCTTATAAAATATATATGTTGGTTTGAGTTATTTGTTTTGTATAGAGATTTTTGAAAAAAAATGTTTTCTTTCCGTCATAATCATATTGATAACGTAATAACTGGAAAATGATTATATAAACAACCAAATAAGTTTAAAAATAAAATATGTTATAACAAAAATAATTATGTTGTAAAAAAAAACACCCTACCTCTCCATAAAACTTTACTTTTACTTCAAATTTGTATTTTTTATTGAAAAAATTAATGGTGATTAAGCAAATTACCTTGACAGGATCCAGAACGCCCAACAACTCTTTTAATTACTATTATCTTTAGAAAAATTTTCCTATAGCTATAATTTTAGCCGTAAATCTCACTCCAAAATTTGTATATGTGTTAGAGAGCAAAATAGAAGCTATTATGACTAACACAACACACTTCTTTATTTGGGCTTTGATCAATCATGGGGCATATTAACACTTCTCATTACCAAAACACTTCAAGCCCAAATTCCCTACAATGCAGACATGTATTAATTATTTTAATTTGATAGACTACTGATTTTTTCTGAGATATCAACATCAGCTTCAATGTTAAGGCTGATGTGTCAGAAAAGCAGAGCAATATATCATAGTTTTATTGTATCGATGAGTAAAATAAAACCTTAAACACGAATTAATAATACTATTATAGACTCATTTATATGTAAAATATCAAATTTGTCCATCTTGACTCTTTAATCATATAATTTGTCAATGTTAAGTTGTTGACAATGACATATGTATGATGTGTCTATGCATTTCGTTCACATACAACAACAACAACACATTTAAGTTATAGTGACTTGTCTTCTTTCCCCAAATAATGTTGTCTCTAATTTGCAACATTAGCCACACACACACAAAAAAACCAAACTACATAGTTTAAATTGTAGATAACTGGAACCGGTTAGAATATAAAATAAAGTGAATTTGGTTTATAACACAGGTTAGACCCTAAACCCTTTCATTATATTGACTTGTTTGGTCTGATGGTCTCTCTCTCCGCCGCGCTCTCTTCTCTCTGGATCGAGCAAAATCAGAACCTACTCGATTTTCTTCATCTTCTTTGTCAAGGTTTGTGTTTGATTTCAACCTATACTGATTCAAAGAGCTAACTTTTTTCCCCTTCGATTAGATTAGTAAAGGAATCAAATTTTTGTTTAACCTAAGCTGTGGACATATATATGAAGAAAAAAGGGAAATTGTCATAAATACCACTAAAATAGGTTTTTATTCCAAAAATTCCACAATTTAGTTTTTTTTCAAAAGTATCACTAAAATGTATTTTTTTCCAAAAATACCACATAATTGAACTAAAGTTCTAATACTAAAAACTAATTCCTAAATTATAAATACTAAACCCTACCCCTAAAAATTATACCCTAAAACTAAATTTGTCAACCCAAACATAAAAAAATAATTCTGCATCTTTAAAATTCAATTTTTTTTGTGTTTGTCGTAATTTTGGAAAAAAAATCTTTGTGGTATTTTTGGAAAAAACTAAATATGATATTTTTGGAAAAAAACTTTTTTTGTGGTATTTAAAGAAATTTCTCAAAAAAAAAAAGTCCTAACTTTTATGAATCTCTTTTCTCTTACGTATCAGGCCAAAGTATGGAGCTTTCTGATGTAAACAACGACAAGAGCACACGACCAAAGCAGCCTCCAAAACGTTTCATCAAGAACCAAATGCCTGAATCAATCCTCAACGATGCGTCTCTCAACTCTGCTATCTCAATCCTCCCTTCAATATACGAGTTTGAGGTTCACAAGTGCGTTTGGCGGATCAAAAAATTGAAAGCTAAACACATCGCTCAAACGGGGAAGAACAACAAATCGAGATAATTATGTGAATTGGCAAAAAAAAAAGCTGATCTGAATTATTTGTTATAATTTTATTGGCTAATGGTTTTAACTGATGTATCAATACCAGGTTGAAAGTTAAAGACTGAAGTGTCAAGCCCTGGAGAAAAAAACATTGTACTTTTATTGTATTGATAAAATATGACTCAAAAAATACTATTTTATATAATATGCCAAATAATTATAGTACATAAGAATGTAATTAAAATAATTTTATAAAAATAAAACAAAAAATTATTTTCCTGCACTGCAGCACATATCACTCATATATAAATAACAAAATGTACAAATAACAATCATTTTTTATTAAAAATAAAGTTAAGTTGAACTTAGGCTTTAACTTTTATTCTAGAATATATATATATATATATATATATATATATATTAATAAATGATAATACTACAAAATATTAACGAGTATTTACGGATCGGATAACAAAACGGGTAATGAGTTGGGTAACGGCACGGCTATCAAAAATTAAATTAGTACCTGATACTCGATCCTTAATCACAAATAATATAATTATAATATTCTTCACTCAATCCTAAAACTGCGGGTACCCTTTCTCGGGACAGATACAAGACGAATAACAGATTGAATACGGGTAACGATATTAGTTTCCAAGCTTATCTATTAGTAGTTTAATATGACTCAAAACTCACTATATAATATTATATTATATAACATGTAAATAAATAATAAAACATAATTATAATCTGAACAAATAAAAACATATAACAAAACAAAAAATTATTCTCCGCACTACCAGCGCAGATCATTATCTAATTTTAATATTAAAAATGCATTGTTTCTCTAAATGACACGCAGTTTTTTTGGTTTGATATAATACTTTTATTAAAGGATATGGTTTTTCACAAATTACAATACTTTGCTACATCTTTATATTTGAGAGCAGTTTTGATATTTTTATCTCTAATAGACATTAGCTAGTGACAATATTTTTCTAACTCTTTTGATTATAACTATATATTTTTTTAAAAATAGATAGTAATATAACCATTGTTTTAGTATACCAACAAATAATTTCATGACAATGCGTAGTCGTTAGTAGAGTCAACAAACTAATATGACACCTCATCACCAATTTTGCAGATAACTATAACAAAATTTGTATTTTCTTTTCCACCTCCACGCAGTAGAGACCTAATATAGTACGGATATAGAAGTAAACTACCGGTTATATTCTACCTATCAAGTTTATATATATATATATATATATATATATATATATATATATATTATTCCTTCTTTGATCTCTTTCTAAGTAAAATAAAAATAGAGCAACTAATAATCTCACGACACAATGGATTTGAAGATTGATATAAATTAAGGCCATGAACGGAATGATTTTTGAAATTGGTTTTTAGCTTTTGGGTTTTAGGTTTTAGTATTTTGTTTTTGGTTTCTGTTGAAAAGATGAAAACTTTAAAAATGAAAGGAAAAGAATCAACGTTGAGAAGAAAATGAGAAAGAAATAGAAGAGGGTTTTTGGTTTTTCTTTGAAAATGTATTAAATCTTTCAAAAACTAGATTTTGTAAAATCTTGAAAGGCAATTCAAAGCTGTATTTAATCTTGAAAAGGTATTAAATCTTTCAAAACCAATTTTGTAAAATCTTGAAAGGCTGTAAAACTGGTTCTTAGAAAAGCAAAAACCAAAATCTAGCCAAAAACTACTAAACAGTCAGGGCCTAATTTCTTTCATACTAAACAGTCATAAGAAACAAAAATAATAAAAAATAGACCAACAAATTAAATTCCCTTTATTTCTTTCCTATTATTGTATCACTATTTTAATATGTGTGGATTTGTCTTTCAAATTTTTTATTCACTATAAATATCACAACGTGAAACTCTTTCTATCACTCAGAAAACAACTTTTAGCTATTCAATACACAAATACACATAACACATCTTTAGACATAAGAAAAAAAAAAAGCACAACTCATCATGAGCATTTTGAAAGGAACAAAGAGGTTCATGCTCGTGGCGATGTTCATAGCATTTGTTGGTATAAGTAACCTAGACGTAGCAGCTGCGAAAGTGATTGGCTATCCAGCGATAGGACGTGGCGATCGCCCACCAGGATGTGATCATGGCAAATGTCCACCCGATCAACCGGCGAATCCGTACCAACGAGGATGTGATAAGTCACATAGATGTCGTGGTCCACCTTCACCTCCACCAGTTCCTAAAAACTATATAGAGAAAGAGAAAAAAGAACATGGTCAATTTATAATAATGTAACCATGCTCTATGAATTAAAAGAAAGCTATTCTAGATCTATTCCCATTATATTTTACAAGTGAATACATAATTTGTATTGATGTATTCTCTATGTCTTTATTTCATATATTATAAAAGGGAAAATTCCATAAAAAAACCATCAAGATGACAATAACTTCCAGTTTAAACCTCTAAACTATTATACTCTTAACTAAAAGCATTAAAGTGTCAAATTTATTAAATCAAACTTTCAATGTGGCATTCGTGTTCGTGGGTCCATATTTATCACCGGAACAGTTAACTTCGTTAACATAATAGTTGACTCCGTCAATTAAACAATAACTCCGTTCGTTCTATTAGGATTTTAAACGTCATAATTAATTATAAAAAGGTAAAAACATTACAAAGGAAAAAGAAGTCAAAATAAAACAATCAAATAAAAATAAATCATTCCATAAAACATAGACCATGTTCATACAAAATGCTTCCGAGTCACTACAAAAAGACAATGTGTAAGTCCTTTTTTTACTAACCCTAACCCCGAAATCAATTTGATTTTGGGCATTTTTTGTTTTATTTTTGTTTTAATTGTTTTTATTAGTAGAAAAATATATTAAAAATCACATGTGGGTTATTAAACGAATGGAGTTATTGTTCAGATGACGGGGTGAACTATTCCGTTAACGGAGTTAACTGTTCCGATGATATATGTGGACCGGCGAACCCGGATGCCACATTGAAGGTTTGATTTAATAAATTTGATACTTTGGTGGTTTTAGCTGGGAGTATAATAGTTTGGAGGTTTAAACTGGAAGTCACTGCCACCCTGGTGTTTTTTTTATGGGATTTTCCCTATTATAAAACCAAAAAAAAAAAAAATCAAATAAAGGTGAGGTTATACCTTTATCTGTAAACAATTATCCTTAAATATCAAATAAAGGTGAGGTTCAAAAAGTGTTTCTAGATTAAAATGTCTGTAAATTTGTAGGATATTTATAAAGAAATCTAGGTAACAACCCGTGTAGAATAAATCTAACTAATATCCATTTGTGTCAAACACTCATGTGGAGGTGTCAGTCGACAAAGCTAGAATTTTTGAGAAATGTCGAGTAGGTGTCGATTGACACCAGGAGGGAGGGTGTCGATCGACAAACACCTTAGCCAGGTGGCAGTGTCGATCGACACCAAGCGGGATTCGGTCGACACCAACCTTCAGCAGACCGTTGATACTTGTTTTTCTGGTTTGATTGTATTGTTGGTTGTTTGTTGAACATTGAATTCTCAATTGCTTTTGTTTATAGCCTAGTAGATGGGAGGATTGCCTCACTGAGTGTTTATGACAATACTCATGCATCTCAATTGTTGTTTGCGGTGCAGGTAATGACAAAGTGTGATCGTGGAATCAAGGCAATGAAGATGAGGATGTTCTAGTGGCTCGTTGACGTGTTGTCTGGTCTCTTTTAGATTGCTAGATTTGAGTCATTAGAATGTTGCTAGGTTGCTGGTTTTTTGCTTCATGACATTGTTGGTTGATTTATTATTGGTTATTTAAATTTTTATTAGATAATTGTTGGTTTAATGTTGGTTATTTTCGCTGTTTGATGTGAATGTTGTTACGATGTTAGTGAGTATGGGATCACCAGTTAAATATTATATTAGAAACAAATGGGCCGGGTCGTTTTTGTTTGGTATCAGAGCTCTTACGGTTTTAGGTATGGATTCATTGTGTTTCCGTTGTTGATGTTTCAGATTTGATGCCTTTGAGAGATTATGTGAGTTAGTCGATTGTGTGTGGCATAGGATCCTAGAATATCCTCTTCGAGCTTTTAATGAGATTTCATGGTAAGTTGTGTGTTTGTGTTTGTGGTTTGAATTGTGTGCTTAGCCTTCTGTCTTGGTAGTGCAAATGGTTAGATGTGGAGCTACTGCTGGTCGTGGTCATGGAAGAATATGTGGTGGTGGATGCGAACGTGGTCATGGTAGAGGCAAAGGCCCAGTTGTTAGTGAAACTGTGGATCAGATTATGACGGCAGAGGGTGTAGGTAGGTCGCAGGCATTCCAGGAGGGGTCAGTGAGTGTGGCCGGTAGTGGTACCGATGGGGCCGTAGGTGCTGGTCAGTGTATGGTTTCTATGTTGGATTTACCAGAGATATTGGGGTTCCAAGTGGGGGTCGCAGTTCATAGAGCCCCTGGTTGACCTGCTACCGTTGCGGACTTGCTGGCGCGGATGTTGGAGCGGTTGCCGAGAGTCGTACCGGTGCAGGCTCCGGTGGTGCCGCTTGTGGCGGCAAGGTGTAACAGCCAGTTGGTGCTGGTGAAGGAGATTATTCTCATTATGTCAGCATGCTAAAGGAGATGTGTAGGATCAGTATGGGGTACTTTTTGGGTGGTACCGACCCTAATGTGGTTGATGCATGGAATACGAGGCTGGAACGCAACTTCAAGTCTCTCAGATGTCCTGAGGAGTATCAGATGGACATAGGGATCCACTACCTGGCAGATGATGCCTACTTGTGGTAGAGGTCGGTGGTTGCCATGAAGGTGCAGAGAGTGATGATTTGGGTTGACTAACTCACCAGTAGCGTTCATGAGGTTGATGAACAATGGGTTCCACATGTTTTTTGGATGTGTCTGTTATCATCTTCATTGACGATATTCTGGTGTACTTTAAGAGTTTTGAGGAGCATGCAGTATAATTGAGAATAGTGTTGGGGAAGCTGCAGGAGCTGAAACTGTTCGCTAAATTGAGCAAGTGCGTTCCTGCGTTGCGGATATGAAGTCTCATTCGAAGCTTTGAGACTATCATGTATGACTTTAATAAAGATGGGGTTTTAGTTCATGTACCATATGCTGCGGGTTTCTTAGTAATTGAGCAGTTTTTGACAGAGGGGGAGAAACAAGGTTTTGTATGTGGTGAATGATGATGATGAATGTATGCAATGGTGAGATATGAATGGATGGATGGATGGGTGTTTCAATTCCCCTTATGCTGTTACAGTATAAGAGGTATCAATCCTAAATGAGTGTTTGTGAACAATTAAGATGTGCATATGAATCTAAGTTAAGACAAATGTAAAGATTGCTTGTCACTAACAATCCTAAGATGAAAATGTAAAGATGCAGAAAGTAAACTACAAGAACTACTGAATGATTGCAACAGTAATGATACTAGAACAGAAATAGAAACTACTACTAATGAACTAATGCAAGACAGGTAATGAACTGAAAACTAAATGAATGCAACAGAAATGCAAATAGGAAAGAAATAGGACAATCACAAATCATAAACAGGAGTTCTGGGGATGAACTCGAGCAAGCACTCGACCGAGTGTAGGTCGAGTACAGGGTCGAGCTGGATTAATCCGGGAAACAGAGCAACACAATAAAAACAGAGCAATGCAAATACAAATCAAACAACAAGCAAGCAACATGATTAAGACTTCAAAATCAATAAACAAAGAAGGCCTTGAGGAGGGATTCATGGGCTGAACTANGTGCGGTCGAGTTGGACTCCGGACCTTGTTGTTTCAGCCTTAACTCCTTTGCTTTCTCCTCATGATTGCTTCACTTCTCCTCAGCATTGCTTCCATGCTCCTTAAGCGCCAAAATCACCTGTTTATGCATGAAAATATGCAAATACAATGCAACTAAACTCTAATGCATGATTGGTCCTAAAGCTATGCAATAATGGTTAAAATGGATAGCAAAATATGCAAAAGATGTGAATATACTAAGGGAAAACAAGGTAAAATATATGAACATCAGGGGGATGGGATTTCTTGGTCACATTGTGTCTGCAAAGGGAGTATCAGTGGATCTAGAGAAGATTCAGGCCATGAGGAATTGGCATAGACCATAGAATGCGACCGAGATCAAGAGTTTCCTTGGTCTGGTAGGTTAAACAGAACGTTTGTGAAGAGGTTTGCGAGCAAGACATGACCGATGAATAAGTTGATAGGGAAGGATATGGGAGTGGGAGTAGAGTTTCCTAAGCGAGAAAGAGATGCTGACGACTACGCCAATGGCATTGCTAGAGCAGAGTGAGACCTAAGTGGTTTATACAGATAATTCCAGAGTTTACTTGGGATGTGTGTTGATGCAGTGATAGACTAGTTTTCACCAAGGGTATCAATTCCCTATGCAGTTGTAGTACAAAGGGTTATCAATCCAAATGGTTGTTATGCTAGCAGATAGGATGCAATCAGAGTCAAGCAAGTCAAGCCAAGTAATAGTGGGGTTTTGGTTCTAACAGTCCTAATATAAACAAAGCAAAATAATATAAACAAGTAAACCACACGACCTAAGCACTCGATGCAAGCAATCGAGTACAAGATCGAGTGGGGTGATCGAGCATGCAAGTGAACTATGAACAGCTCGAGGTATTACTCGATGCAGGTTATCGTGTACCTGATCGGGTAAGTGGTCGAGTAAGTGAGGAAAATGCAAGAAATGAAATACAAAAGTTCCTAAGGATGGGGGTAATCAAATCCTAAGTGTTCTAGACCAATACGGATGCCTTACATGCCTCAAGCAATTATTTCCTAGACAATGAACCTCTAAAACCTTGTCACCACACTGTCGCACTAGCAACAATCAACCTTGAACATACTACCACACTATCGCACTAGCAATATGAACAAGCAGGCATTAAAAACAATTCATTTTTGTCAGTATACTTAGACTTATCTGATTTTGTCACTCAAAGTTAAGTATACCTCTAGCATTGACCTAATCAAGCATTTTATCTACTCCTTTCGGCCTGTAGCATTGTAAACGCCCTAGATCTAATCTCAACCTTTCGGTCTGTTGACCGCATTAAGAACATCAACCTACAAGGAAATTTATCAATCAAAGCAATCAACTAAAGCATCCTAACCGATCAAGAACACCTAATCATCTATCCAATCCCTAGAAACTTTGCTACACTACTCGGACATGGAAACAAATGATAAAGCAATAGAAATAAACAAAAATGACATTATTAAAAAGATAGAGTATAGTAGAAAAGAGTATGGGATAAAGATCTAAGAAAAACTACAAAATAAAAGTACAAAAACAAGAAAAATATGTTGAGTCGCTCAGTTCTCTCACAGAAGCTCTCGCTCTCTGGTTTGAGGGTCTGCGGCGTGCTCGTTTGCAAGCTAGAGAAAGAGGGGGTTTATATATGGAAACCCATTTGCCCTAGCTTCCCAGACCTGCCCGATGGTCTACTCGATGGGGTACACGAGGCTTGAGTCGGGTAACTCCTCGGGTGGATCTTCAGGTTGCTCTTCGCGCTCTTGGATCCTCTTCGATCGTGTTGGGGTTCAGACTTGTTCTTGTAGCTCGATAGCTCCTTTGGGTACATGCTCGAGTTGTCCTTGTTTTTCTCCATTTTTGGCTCTTTAGCACCTGTTTTCATCAAATATATGCAAATGCAGAAATGCAACACCCTAAATGCTCTAAAACTTGATTCCTACAGTAAATGGTCTAAAAATGCTAAGTTAGAGGTATGAACAATGCAAAATATGGACAAAAAAGGATGCTAAAAATATGTAAATTAGAGTGTTATCAGACCCCCAAAATTAAATCTTGCTAGTCCTCTAGCAAGGAAGTAAGAAGGTACGATTTGAAAGTGGGGACTCGTAACCTTAAGATGCTAACCGAAGGATGCAAGCTATAGTCCTTATAGATAGTTTAATGGTGCTAAGATCAATCAACATACTTACAAATATTTTTTTTATGCCTATTACCATGCATCGATCTAGCTCAACCTCCAACTAAAGATAAGGAACATCTCTTTCACATTCAATTAAGTGTTTGGCGAATTCTTGCAAATGGAAGGTGAATCAAGCTCAATCGGTTTCAAGGGTAAGGCTTTCTGATAAGGTGGTTTCAAGCAAATTCTTTAGGTGGTTTTCTCTCAAAAGTGGAATGCTAGACAGTCGTGAGAACTATCTAAGACTGAGAACAATTTGGGCATACAAAGCTTAACTCTTGATGATCTATCCTTTTCTCATACATTCATATTATTTATTATTTATTTAAACCTCCTAGAATTTAACTACCCACACCCTTGATTTTAACTCTTTCTTCTTCTTTTTTTTTTACTCCCTAAGGTTTAGACTTTTAGACTTTAAAATTCTAGCTCTTAATCTCTTTTTTTTTTCTTTATTTGCTAAACTCCTAATATAGATATATTCTTTTTTCTTTCTTTTTAGGAGACTATAGCAAGATTTTTTTTTTCTTTTCTCTTTTTTTTTTTGTTTAACTTAGAGACTTAGAGCTAATTAATTCTAACCTTAGGGACTTTTTTTTTTTTTTTTAATTCCACAACCCAATCCCAAATAAACATTCTAACCACCTATCCTTCAAAACCGAATCTATTAGCTAGTTCAAATCTAACTTAGCTAAATCAAGAGGCAGTTCTTTGTCGTTCTCAATACTCTCAAGGTTTCACAACCTATAGCACAATGAAAAAGGCCTCACTCAAGGTTTGAAAGAAAGGTTTGGGTTCATGGGTAGGAAAAATGAATCGGGTTAAACGAAAAGATTGGTAAAAATGTAGTTTGCTAACCCGAGTTTAAGTTACCATGAGCAAGTATTCAAGTTCCATAAGCAAGACAATTTAAAGTTCAAATTAAATCCAATAATATAGAGATGTTCTAATGTTCAAACAAGTGGAGGAAGCATTCAATCGACACAAAGGATCTACGCAAAGATTTTTCATTTTTTTCCAAAGATTGATCTAGCAACAATGAACTGTGACTAAGGGCTATAGCTTCAATCTAAGGTTTGATTTTTAAACAAGGTGGTTTTAATCATTGTCCCCTAAGATGCATATGCAGGAATCCTATATGAAACAAACTAGACTCAATCCTAATATGCAAATGCAACTACATGAACACTCTTTTATATATATATATATATATTTTTTTTTGAATTTTTTTTTATTGCACATAAATGCAGACTCAAATGAATAAAACTAGCATGCAAAAATTTGAAATAATAAAAATAAGAAAATAAAACACAATGTTAAATACATTCTAGGACCCTCCCCCAAACTTAAATTACACAGTCCCTGTGTAAATAAAAGTTGGACAAAGAATCCAAGAATCACACAAAATAAAATAAAACTTGGATGAATGTGGTACCTCATGGGTTGGTGCAGAAGGAGGTTGCAGCAGCCTCCATACCTGCCAACATATAGCCAGGATCGTCTCCGGCTTCAGCAGGTGCCGGTGTTTGCTCGTCAGAGAGCTCAGTCATGTGCACGGACGACTTACTCGGACCAGCATCCGAGGTGTTGATCGAGGGTGGGATCGCGTAGCTCATCGGGTAGGGCATCGGGTAGTAGGCCGGAAATGGCGGAAGAGGCCCAGAATGATCACCGGTGTATCCACTCGCAGGGGAAAAGGGCCATTTCATACCCGTACACACCTCAAAAGTACGAATTGCTGCCTGTACAAACAAAGAGTGCCAATTTAGACATGTACCCTAATACATTTCTAATTTCATACCTGTACTCACAAAATCGAGCCAATTACAAAGTCCACGTTAACGGATTTAAGTCAACCGTTAGAGATGCTGACTCAGAATCCACGTGTATGCAAAACGACGCC
>NC_025686.1:6514399-6533953 GCF_000633955.1 Camelina sativa
GAATGTCCACAAATTTTTTTGCGAGGAAAACGTATCAAAACGGCGTCGTTTTGCATACACGTGGATTCTGAGTCAGCATCTCTAACGGTTGACTTAAATCCGTTAACGTGGACTTTGTAATTGGCTCGATTTTGTGAGTAGAGGTATGAAATTAGAAATGTATTAGGGTACATGTCTAAATTGGCACTCTTTGTTTGTACAGGCAGCAATTCACACTTTTGAGGTGTGTACGGGTATGAAATGGCCCTTTTCCCCACTCGTAGGGTGCATCATGTATGGCATCGTGAATGGCATCTGGTATGGTGGAGGAAAAAGTCCAGCATAATCACCCCATTGGGTGCTCGATGGGTGCATCGGATAGTGCATCGTGTACCCCATCGGATTGGGTGTCGGGTAAGCGTTAGAGTGGCTTTTCCTCGATGCTTCTGGTCGGGTGATGTCCTCCTCAGCTCGGGGCTCGTACGATGATGCTCTTTAAGGTTCAGGAGGTGGCAGTCCTCGAGTTCCTCCTAGTGGTCCGCTTCTCCCCATCCATGTAGGTGCTTGTGCCGAGGTAGGAGTTGAGGCACAGCTTGCCTTGTCTTGAAACTCCTTGATCTGACCTCCCATTACCTTCACTTAACCGGCAAGATCCTTCACCTTCTTCACTAAGAACTTGTTCATCTTTTTCAACCACCCGATCCTTTTGTGAGCTTCTCTCACTCCAACCGGTTGCTTTTGAGAGCATGCATACTCCTCAAAATCAAACTCCTCCGAGCTATCTCCTTGTCTCTGCCCGGTATCTTCTCTCTTCTCAGCCTCGGACTCCTCCTCCGGGTTGTACAGCTCTTCCAACAGCGGTGCAAAGTCAATGTTGTGTCCTAACCGAACCTTGGTGTATACGACATTGCGTAAAACCATTTGAGCAGCTCCGGCGGTTGGATGGACAAACTTGAACAATGTCATGTCATTAGGCCTCTCATAGGCCAAAAATCTCGCCAGCACGAGGTAGTCCGTATCCAGCCACCTTGGTTCGTGGACAATTCCTCTTAAGGGCACATCGCATGCCACTAAGATTGGTGTGACTAGTCCCCCAATAGAGATCTCTCCGCCTCCTTCTCTCCTTTTCACAGCCCACAATTTAAAGTACAGGAATTGATCGAGTAGCACGAACAACATACTAGTATCAGCTATGTCTCCTACTAGCTGATACTAGTTCTGAAAACACCTACAGGCATTCAATTTAAACCTATGTTATGTGTAATGCGGTTTATGAGGGTGGGAGAATATGAAGGTATGTAACATAAATTAGTTCTACTATAATCATCATAAGGTAACCAATATATTCACTTAAAATTATAAATGCCTGTAGGTGCACCGTGTCTTGAAAACACCTTGGCCTCTTCGAAGATCTTCATAAAACCATAATTTGAAGGACTGGAGCATCACCAGGGTATGTAAGATGTAATTATGTATATTAAAACAAGTTTTGTATGATGTTAAAGTAAAATTTCTTAAAACACTTTATAAATTACAGGTCTGAATTTGCTGGACGTTATTATATAAACCATGTGATGAAGCTAAAAGGTGAAAGCTCAGGCATTCAAATGTAAAGAATGGGGTGTTGGCCGTTTATTTTTTTCTCATTTTAAATGTCTATAAAATTTAGTATGTCCGCTACTTGAAATCCAACTTTGCATTACNCTCATTTTGAATGTCTATAAAATTTAGTATCTTTGTATTAACCGCTACTTGAAATCCAACTTTGCATTACTCTCATCTTTATTTTGTAATTGAGATAATACATTATAATATTGAACTATTGGAAATTGCTTACGCTTTTAAAAATTTAGAATTTACTTATTGAATTTCAATATCTGTTTACTACAACTTAGTTGTTTATTTAAAAGACTCAATTAATATTTCACATTGAGAGTATTATTTATCTTTAGTAAGATAAACCTTTCTGTATATATGCAAACACAAAAAGTACTTAACAATCCAATAAAACATTTTAAACTTTTTCAAAAGATAAAATACTATGTTTAAATATGTCAATTATTACATATTAAATCAGAAAAGTAACATATCATGAAATAACAAAACTATTGTTGTTAAAATCTTATTACCGCGCTTAAAGCGCGGGTACCTCCCTAGTTTGATAAATAAATACACATCTTTTGTATAAGAAAAAAAACACACACACACAAGTCATCATCATGGGCAGTTTGAAAGGAACACAAAAGTTCATGCTCGTGGCGATATTCATAGCATTTGTGGTTATAAGTAACATAAACGTAGCAGTTGCAAAATTTATTAGCTATCCAGTGATAGGAATTAGGACGATGGCGATCCCCAACGAGGATGTAGTTAGCCATGGGATTATAAACCGAACCAATATTTTTGGTGTTCGGTTTGGTTTTGGTTTTGACGGCTGAACCGATCGGTATAATTTTTTTTGTTAAAAAACCGAAATATTTCGGTTATTTCGGTTTGGTTTTTGGTTAACCGAAATTTACACCTAAAATAACGAATCACCCGGAAAAACCAAAACAAAAAAACCGAAATATTTTAAATAAAACCAAAAAATCCAAATTATCTCTAAATAACCAAAAAATCCAATTTTTCTTGTTTTTAAACAAATTTCAGTTTCGAAATTTTAAAACCGAATTAACCGAGAAACCGAAATAACCAAACCGAAATATATTTCAGTTTAGTTCCGTAAGATTTTCAAAACTCAAAAAACCGAAAAACTAAAATAACCAAACCGAATTCACCGAAATAATCAAAGTCCGAGGACTAGATATAGTCATGGCAAATGTCCATCCGATCAGCATATGAGTCCGTACCATCCGGGATGTGATATGATACACAGGTGTCGTCGTCCACCACCAGTTCCTACAAAAAGATATAAGAACAACGTCAATTAATTAAAATGTAACCAAGCCCTTTGAATAAAAAAAAAATTATTGGTTTTTGCTTTTGTTTAACAAAATTATTCTAAATCAATTTCCCATTATATTTTACGACTGATGAAAGAAATATTCTTTGTCTTTATTTCCAATATCATACAACAAAAAAAAAAAAAAAAAAAAACTAGTTACTAGTGATAATGTTATACCAAATTAAAACGATCTGACTCATTTTTTTTTTTTTTTAAATAACCCTCTAGTAATATCATACTCACTAACATCCTAACATCGTTCAATACAAAAAGGGTAAAATATCAACTATTAACCATCAACTAATCAACAAATATTTCAATAGATGAATAACTAATAAACTAATGAATTCAATAACTAATAACCAGCAATCCAATAAATATCAAGAAGCAATAAACCATCAACTAACATCATTCTAATGACCCGCTCTAGCTACCTAACATATGCTAGAGAACACATCAACGAGTTACTAGAATGTCCTCCTCTTCATCACCACAAACAACAATTAAGATGCATGAGTATTATCCCAAATACTTAGTGAGACAATCCTTCCATCTATTGGACTATACACACAAGCAATGGGATTTTCACATGAATTAAACAACAATCTTAAATAAAACCAGGAAAACAACTAGCATTCAGTTGCATGCTGAGTAATAGTGCTGACTGATACTAGGGGGTGCCGAATGAAACTGGTCACCTGGTGTCAACCGACACTCTCCAAGTGTCGACTAATACTTTAAAACTAAACACAACAAAGGAATTAAAGAAACACCTCTAATAGAAGTAAATGTCATCTTTTAATGAGGAACTAAGTCATTAATCAATGAATCATTAATAGAACCAGGAACATATTTGATTGGAGGTAGAAACATCTCCATTCCTCGTATACTGGTGACTCAGGCACTGGTAATGTGATGGAGTTACTTGTGAGCAGCAAGATTATAGTCGATAAATTTGGATGCTCTTCTGGATAATTTTGAACACATCATAGCATGATATGGATGCATCTGATAACTTCATTACTCTGGTAGTTCTTTTCGAGTGCCAAATCCACGAGCTCTAGTGGTGATCCGTTTATCCAATGCCTCCAAGCCTACCACAACGATCAATCAAATGAATGTCAAAACCTTAACAAGGTTATAGAAGTAAAATCTTATGAAAGTTTAGGTCCTTTTATGCTCATATGTGTGATCAAATTTTGTCCAGACTCATCAGTTTCATGGAAGTTACTGCTTCTTTTTCTGCTAATAATCTCAAGAATGATAAGGTCGTGAGCATCTATGCGAGGTAAAACAAAACACGTGCGAGTGAGGAGACACGTGTGTAAATGTGGATTCTGCAATAACTCGCTGTGAGGAACAAGTCGTTGTGCCGAGCAGAGTGTTGTGCCAATCAGGAAGCTGCATCAAATCACAGACGCCCGAGTTGCTGACATGGTTGCGTGAGCTGACGTGGCAAGTCCGAGTTGGATGGTATAAGAAGATAAAGCAGAATCGGGAGAGAGGATATCTGGAGAATATCTTGTGCGATGGTTAAGGAAAGTGGGATTGTGGCAAACAAGAAATCGCCTTACTTGAAGATTTGAACATCTTTTTAGGGTTTTTAGGGTGATCGAATATAAAAGATCTAGGGTGTTGAGTGTAGTTTTTTCAACACTTGAAAAAACCGTTTGGCGTGAGATTGTAACTTCAAGGCTGATCAAAGAAAGCTAAGAAGGTGAGTGTTGGGTTGTTCTCTTAGATATATACTGGTGAGAGTCTAGATAGAGAAGAGAAGTGTGCTTAGATTTATTCTTGTAACCAATTAAGAGTTTAATAAGAATAAAGAGTAAAATCGTTTGCTTAGCGTTTTCCAAGCAGAAGATTGTGGTGTTAGTTCTCTATATCTTTACAATTGGTATCGGAGCAGACATCTGATAAAAGTCTGTTTTGCCTTTTCAACAGGTGAGATCTTGTGACAAGAGTTATGGAGAAACCACAAGCTTTTGTTGCGATACCAAAAGTTCTGAAACTGGATCCAGAGCATTATGGGCATTGGAAGGTGTCAGTGAAACAGGCTATTCAAAGTATCGACATGGAACCTGTTTACTGTTGAAGATGGCTGGACCGAACCAATGGTGAAAAATGACAAGGGTGAATCGATGCTTAAACCTCGGAAGCAGTGGACTGCTGAAGAAAAGGCTGAGGCTAAGCACAACTCTCGAGCATTGTCCGTGATTTTCAACTCCCTGCTGCTGGATCAATTCAATAGTGTCCAGGGTTGTGTGGCTGCAAAAGAAGCTTGGGATATCCTCCAAGTTACTTTTGAAGGAACTAGCAATGTAAAAAGGACACACATGGACAATCTGGCATCGGATTTTGAGAATCTGTCCATGGAAGAAGGTGAGACCATTGCAAGTTAAAGCAGTCGTTTGAGTGTTATCGCACAGGAAGAGTTACCTCAGGACTCTGAAGTCGTACAGTTTGCATGTTTTGTTTCCTCAGTCGAACCAAAGAATCACAAAGAAGCTCTAGCCAATGAGTTTTGGATAGCAGCTATGCAAGATGAGCTTGAACAGTTTGCTTGCAGTAATGTGTGGGAACTCACAAGCAGACCGGTGGATGTCAATGTTGTGGGTACCGAATGGATCTTTAAGAACAAGAGTGATGAAAATGGATGTATTGTGAGAAATAAAGCTTGCCTTGTTGCTCAAGGCAACTCGCAGGTAGAAGGAGTAGACTTTGATGAAACCTTTGCACCAGTGGCAAGATTTTTTATTCTGATATTTCCTAGGATAAACATCAAACTTAATATAGATATTGAAAGAGTAAATTTTCTGTTTGGCATGGCATGTGCATTAAATTTCACTTTGCATCAGATGGATGTCAAGAGTGCCTTTCTTAATGGGGTTCTTCAAGAGGAGGTCTATGTCGAGCAACCTAAAGAGTTTGAGGATCCACAGCATCCGCAACATGTGTACAAACTGAAGAAAGCTCTGTACGGACTCAAACATGCATCTAGAGCTTGGTATGAGAGGTTGACAACGTTCCTTATGGAGCAAGGCTATGCTTGCGGAAGTGTGGACAAGACTATGTTCGTCCTTAGTCTTGACAAGGGCTTGATGTTTGTGCAGATTTATGTCGATGACATTGTTTTTGGATCAACTTGCCAACAACTCGTCAATCAGTTTATCCAGAATATGACTGATGAGTTTGAAATGAGTATGTGCGGTGAACTAACTTATTTCTTGGGCTTGCAGGTACAACAGTCAGCTGATGGCATATTTGTGTCTCAAAGCACATATGCGAGGGGCTTGATAGAAAGATTTGGCCTTACAACCAGTAAGGAGGCTAAGATACCTATGGGAGTGAATGAAAAGCTCTCAAAGGATGAAGTAGGAGAAGACGTAGACGAGAAGCTGTATCGAGGGATGATTGGTAGTCTTCTGTATTTGACAACAAGTCGTCAGAACATCTGCTTAGCGGTTGGTGTGTGTGCTCAATATCAAGCCAGACCTAAGAAGTCACATCTCCTGGCTGTGAAGAAGATCACCAAGTACATCAAAGGCACAATCGAACTGGGTATCTATTATACCAAGGACAAAACCACCATTCGAACAGGCTATTGTGATGTCGATTGGTCGGGTTCTGTGGATGACCGCATAAGCACAAGTGGTGGTTGCTTCTTTATGGGAAACAATCTCATATCTTGGCACAGCAAGAAGCAAAACAGTGTATCTCTATCAACAGCTGAAGCGGAATACAAAGCCTTGGGTAGCTGTTGCACACAACTGATGTGGATGAAGCAGATGGCTGCTGATTATGGTATTTTTTCTGATTCTATCTTAATTCATTGTGATAATCAAAGTGCAATAAAAATCTCAAAAAATCATGTTCAACATTCGCGAACTAAACACATAGATATTAGACATCACTTCATTAGGGAATTAGTTGAGGCGAAACTGATTGAGATTGATCATGTTCGTACTGAATTTCAACTGGCTGATTTGTTTACTAAACCTTTGGGCTTTACCAGATTCACTAATCTGCGAAAGTCCATTGGGATCTGTGAAATCTAATTCTTGTTGAGTTGTGTTGGTTCTTGACTGTTAGGGACACATTTCGAATCAGGCCATGGAAATCCTAGGATATATAGGAGGTTAGCAGTTGTCTTGTACTTAAAGACTGGATGGAAAATAGCTGCCTGTCATGCTGGTCCATGTCCCAGTAAAACGTTGTCATGTCATTAGGAGGTCAAAGAGCTGAGGAGAGACAAAGCCATGTGTTACATTCAGAGGCTTAAGCTGACGTCAGTGATTGATTAAGACAAATGATATCACTGTGTGTCAAGACCTTTGAAGCACGAAAATGTGACAGTTCTAAGCCCCAACACTGTGAAGCTTCAACGCAGTGGAGAAAAAAAAAAAAAAAAAAGGGAACGAATTGTACTTCTAGATCTCTCCAAAGAATTTCCAGCTGCCTATGCATGTTTGGTTGGCATCAAAAGGACTAAAGGCATGATAGTGTGAAAGTCTAGCCATCATTGTCGACTAATGATATTTGGAAATCCAAGAGGTTGTGGTAGTATATGAGGTGTGTGCCGATACAAGCAAGTGACATGATCTCACAAGGAGAGGGTTTCAGGTATGTTCCATGTGTTTAAAATTAAAATATCATGGTTTGATCTCTTTCTGGGTCTCTCAACAATTCTCTATGAGGTATACACAGGATCTCGATGTTAAGTTGCATAATCTTTCATGATTGCGTTTTTCCTACTTAGAAAGGGATGTGTTGCACTAAGTTGTTGGTTGAGTGTGTGCAGTAACAAGTGGTTTCGGCATGGGTTGCATGGTTAGTCGGCACTTTTGGGTACCGATATGTGCTAGGATAATGGTACTTACAGTTGTGTGACCAGATCTCAGGGTTGATTCTAGCCCTGTTAGCAGGTAAGTGATTCCCATAACTCAGTACACATGTCAGTTTTTGACTTAGTTGATCACTCAAGCTGGGGGAGAATGTTTCTGGTTTTGATATAACCTAATGATGAGGAGCTCTGTACTTGTGGGGGAGAATCCTTGTTTATGGGGGAGACTTAATGAATTAATTGGTTGACTTTAGATTGCTAATGTTTGAGAATATGTCAATTGCTTAAGTCTGATTAGAGAGCTATTAAAAACATGGTTTCTGCTGCAGGGCATTGGGGTCTCTGAATTTCCGGTTCTTAATCATAGTTCTGTTTGAACAAGCTATTGTTTGTTTCTGCTAGATAATGATTGTTGGTTTGTCTAGTTGTTGCTTGTGTTGTTTTTGGCTTGTGTTTGTTGGAGTGTCTTTTTAGGTTGAACTAGAGAGATGCTTGAGTATCAAACTTAGTCAAAAAGGGGGAGATTGTAAATGGAGATTCTGCAACAACTCGCTGTGAGGAACAAGTCGTTGTGCCAATCAGGACGCTGCATCAGATCACAGATGCCCGAGTTGCTGACATGGTTGCGTGAGCTTACGTGGCAAGTCCGAGTTGGATGGTATAAGAAGATAAAGCAAAATCGGGAGAGAAGATATCTGGAGAATATCTTGTGCGATGGTTAAGGAAAGTGGGATTGTGGCAAACAAGAAATTGTCTTACTTGAAGATTTGAAGATCTTTTAGGGTTTTTAGGGTGATCGAATATAAAAGATCTAGGGTGATGAGTGTAGTTTTTTCAACACTTGAAAAAACCGTTTGGCGTGAGATTGTAATTTCAAGGCTGATCAAAGAAAGCTAAGAAGGTGAGTGTAGGGTTGTTCTCTTAGATCTATACTGGTGAGAGTTTAGATAGAGAAGAGAAGTGTGCTTAGATTTATTCTTGTAACCAGTTAAGAGTTTAATAAGAATAAAGAGTAAAAGCGTTCGCTTGGCGTTTTCCAAGCAGAAGATTGTGGTGTTAGTTCTCTATACCTTTACAACGTGAGAAGGAAGATTGAAAT
Organism: Camelina sativa; assembly: GCF_000633955.1. Classification (NCBI taxonomy): domain Eukaryota; kingdom Viridiplantae; phylum Streptophyta; class Magnoliopsida; order Brassicales; family Brassicaceae; genus Camelina; species Camelina sativa. The sequence continues at coordinate 6,523,265 of NC_025686.1, forward strand.
GGAGAAGACATTTTAGTATTGCAAATATCTTCTGAAAATATCTGCAACAAACTTATTAATAGAGTCTTTCAATGTCTAGAGAGTTTCATGTTGATTGATGTAGAAGCTTTTCCTACGTGAGAATGGTGGATAGTGAGCTAACAAAGATGATGTGTTAGCCATCTCCTTATGTTTATACATTGATCGACGATAAGGAATAAGAGTTTGTGTTCTTTGTACTTATCAAAGAACATAGACCCCAAAACTATAGACATCAGACTTTATCGAGAATATGATATGTAGGAGGCCCAACATCCTCCAGTCCTCTATTAGTATCGAAGGAGAAAGAAAGGCCAAAGCCCGAGAAGTGAACTAGTAAAAGAAGAAGGATCGAGAAGCTTCAGGAAGGATTGTATTTGACTGAAGCATGAGTAATTAGGTTAAGTCATTGGGGTTAAGTAACATTACTATGGTTAAGAATAAGTCGGTGGGTTAGTGAGCTGTTAAGGGGAGATTTGCACATGGCCTTACGACATTGTCGTTTAAGATAAAGTTAGAAAGTAGTATAAATAAAGAAAGAAAGGTTAGGAGAGAGGTATCTGAAAAGTAGTCAAGAGATTGTAAGGTAGGAGGGGAGAAACTCCTTGTTTTTGTACACCGTTATCTATCAATAAAGATATACCTTTTATAAATCATTGTTCTTCTTAAGTCTTGCTAACCTATTCTTATCAATTTGGTATCTGAGCGTTCTTCCTGGCCACAATTCAAACCATGCCACCAAAGAAGATGGAGGAGTTAGAGAAAACTGTTGAACACCTTTAGAGAGATATCCAGAAAATTCCAGAGTTGGAGAACGACGTCAAGGAGATGAAAAAGCAACTCGATAAACTTGACGCCATGGAAAAACAAATGGGGAATGTGGATGTTTTGGAGCTCATACAGAAGCGCCTTTTCAGGGAAGAACACCGTTCGTGGGTCGTTGGGAAAGGACACGAGGAAGAAACTCAGGTTTCAGGAGTGGAGGTTAATGTAACGACCCGCTCCGGTGGACCGAGCTTGGTACAGTACCAGGGACGATAGTGGTACGGTACCAGGGTCGATAGCGGTACGGTACCAGGGTCGATAGCGGTACGGTACCAGGGTCGATAGCGGTACAGTACCAGGGTCGATAGCGGTACGATACCAGGTTTGATAGCGGTACGGTACAAGGGTCGATAGCGGTACGGTACTAGGGTCGATAGCGGTACAGTACCAGGGTCGATAGCGGTACGGTACCAGGGACGATAGCGGTACGGTACCAGTGACGATAGCGGTATAGTTGCAGTGACGATAGCGGTACGGTACCAGTGAAGGTAGCGGTACGGTACTAGTGCCAATAGAAATACAGTATCCAGTGCCGATTGCGGTACGATCGAAGGACGATATTTGGATGACAGCAGGGCGGTATCTGTGGTACATGCAGACACCGGCCATGAGTCCAATAGACTAAGGGGATCCGAATGGAAATGGAGAGTTCGAGACTACAAGTAGTGAACAGACGTTTGAACTGAAGAAACAGAATCCTTAGCCTCATGTAGATGATGCAGGCATGTAAGTTTCTGGATGAATTGGGAAGTTTCAGTACTTAGTCTAAGTCACAGTCCGAGTGATAGTGAGAGTGAGAGTGATAGTGAAGTGAGCACTGTAATATAAAGGTCGCATCGTTGAACGATGGATCGGGCCGATGGACAAGGCTGGATCGACTAGACTATGGGAGATTTGTGAGCTGTCAAGGGGAGATTTGCACATGGCCTAATGGCATTGTCGTTTAAGATAAGTATAAATAAAGATGAATTAGGGGAGAGGTATCTGAAAAGTAGTCAAAGGATTGTAAGGTAGGAGGGGAGAGACTCCTTATAATAAAACTCTTGCTTTTGTACACCGTTATCTATGAACAAAGAGATACTTTTAAAAATCATTATTCTTCTTAAGTTTTGCTAACCTATTCTTATCAGAATTGGCCATGCATCAAATACTCTGGAGAAATGTAGCCACTAGAAAGAAACAAAAAAGTCATAGAAAGAAACTGCAGATAGTTGTTGACAATGGCACTGGGTGAAGTATTCCTACTTATATGTCCCTTGACACATTATCATGGTGTTTTTCTAATTAAGCATGTATGGTTTATAAAGAAAACAAAAAGGCTGCGTAAAACACGAATCAACACACCTGGAGGATCAGTATTCTTCTTTCTGCAAACAAGTGCTACTACTACAACAGATAGCACAGAGAAGACTACTCCGGTGGAAACAACAATGACCACCATGACTCCCATTGAGATATTATTTTTGCTACCTGGGCGGCTGGGCATATAAGAATCCACAAAGGATTGTTTACAAAAAGAAAAAAATACATCATCCAGTGATTAAATTTGTTTCAAACCTTCCTCAAAATGTTGGTCAGCACTTAGCAGAATGGTACCTTTTTTTTGCAAGCTTTTTAGAATCATATCTATTCAGTCGGAGGATTTACCTGGTGGAGGTGGCAATTTATAAGCTCCGATGAAGGGATACATATCCCACCAGAAAAAACAGCTTGCATATGCAATAATACCTGATTGCATCTCACGGAAACCGTCTTCTTCATCATAACCACTAACACTCAGTTCCAGACATTTACTACAACCGGCTGGAGATAGATCTGGAGTGCACTTCATTGATGTGTATAAAGTCTCATTAGAAAAATATTCGCTCTTGTCATGGGGTTCATGTATCATTTTTGTTATTTGTCCCTTCCAATTGCTCTCAAACGGTCCTAAGTATGACCTGATTCTTTCTCTATTGTGCTCTGAGTAACGCGGATGGATAGAGAGTTTCTCAAAAATTTCGAAATGTTGGAATAACGTGCAAAGAAAAGGGTTATTATACAAGGCACCCATATAAACGCTTCGGTATGAGTGGGGCAATTTTGTAAAAACTGCTTAGCAGCGACCGTGATACAATCCGAGCAAACTGTTGGTTCAATCCCATTGATGCACATCCCCATTGCGTGTACTTGGTCAGGAACTTCGCCAATCGAGGAATAGTAGAAGCCGCCGTGATCTTTCACGTTAGAAGCAAGAGATATAAGGATGTGATTACGGTTGATATCATAAGTACCCCCGGGTTGAAAAACCCCCTTCTCGTTAATGCATTGTTGCGAAGAAACACCAGCAATTATACTTATGAGGACAAACCAGAAGATCAATAAGGAAATCTTCTTGGCCATTCTCACTTTTGTACAAATGTTTTTAGATTAGTATATATATATATGCATATCCCTTCACTTCATATCAGTTTAATAGCAATTGATTTATCTCTCTACAAGCTGCCAAATTTATATGTCCATGACATGATGAAAACGAAGTCAAAGCCACAGAGAAAGATCAGAGAGCCAATGATAAGAAAGAGGTGATGTGTTTTATGTTTATAAAAACAATGTCAAATATGTTGATGATGTCAGAGAGAGATGACCATATGATATATACCATTGGTTTCTTTAATAAGGATAGTCGGTAAATCTTGTCGAATCAATGATTCAATTCAGCCAATAGCTTTATAATGACAATAATTTGATACCTTCAATAGCATTCTTACAGAAAAATTTAACCAACAAATTAAGCTATTCAAAAAACCAAAATTAGTAACACTTTGACATTTTCAATTGCTATCTTATGATTATTACAGGAATACAAAACAATCTACAAGTACCATGTGGCATTGTTGAAAAGTCATTCAACTTAAATGTCTGGAACCTACAAAGGAAACAGTTAAAAGACCCTAAATTTTGTAACGACACAAAAATTATTAGGCCTAATCTAAGCATGCCGAAACAATGTATAAAGCAAAACTGAGTACAGATTAATAAAGATTGACCTGACTGAATCCAAGTTTCGAACCCAACGGCAAGAAAATTACAGGCTAGTCGAAGCATCAAGGGTCAAGACCAATTTTGGACAATGTCGGACAATATTACAAGTCAATTCCCATGGCATACGTCTGGTTATGGGAGTTAGGAAAACTCCATCACACGCTTTCTATTGATACAATCTGAGCACACACACCTCCACTCGATACGGGTGGACCTATTAACCACTCGAAGCCATAAAAGAATAGTGACATTGGAAGCTTCTACTAGAACTAATTGGAACGGAAGAAGCTCTACAGTGTAAAATAAAAAGGCTTCTTCTTCGATCCTCAAGCGTAACAAATATCTGAATCGTGAAACCCTAAATCGACACTTGGCTGGTGTCGGTCGACACCTCCTTTCCAGCGAGACTATGTTTGCTTGATGGTTTGTTTGCTTTGTTTGTTGATTGTTTTAGACTTTAGTATATCAGTTGCTTGCGTGTATAGTCCAGTAGATGGGAGGATTGCCTCACTGAGTGTTTATAAAATACTCATGCATCTCAATTTGTGTTTGTGGTGCAGGTAAAGCCAAAGTGTGATCGTGGAATCAATGCAATGAAGAGGAGGATGTTCTAGGGACTCGATTGGTTGTTGTCTTGCATTGCTAGTTTACTAGAGTTGGGTCATTAGAACATTGCTAGGTTGCTGGTTTTATGTTTTCTGCTGTTTGGTTATTGGATAATTGCTATGTTTTAATATTGGTTATTTATTATAGGATAATTATTGGATATTGTTATGGTTTCTGTTATCCGATGTTGTGTTATTGTGGTTAGTTGGCTAGTGGGTATGCAACTAGTTGTAGAGTATTTATTATTATTATTATTATTATTATTATTATTATTATTATTATTATTATTATTATTATTATTATTATTATTATTATTATTATTATTATTATTAATAAAAAAAAACAGATCGGGTTGTTTATTATTATTATTATTATTATTATTATTATTATTATTATTATTATTATTATTATTATTATTATTATTATTATTATTATTATTATTATTATTATTATTATTATTATTATTATTATTATTATTATTATTATTATTATTATTATTATTATTATTATTATTATTATTATTATTATTATTATTATTATTATTATTATTATTATTATTATTATTATTATTATTATTATTATTATTATTATTATTATTATTATTATTATTATTATTATTATTATTATTATTATTATTATTATTATTATTATTATTATTATTATTATTATTATTATTATTATTATTATTATTATTATTATTATTATTATTATTATTATTATTATTATTATTATTATTATTATTATTATTATTATTATTATTATTATTATTATTATTATTATTATTATTATTATTATTATTATTATTATTATTATTATTATTATTATTATTATTATTATTATTATTATTATTATTATTATTATTATTATTATTATTATTATTATTATTATTATTATTATTATTATTATTATTATTATTATTATTATTATTATTATTATTATTATTATTATTATTATTATTATTATTATTATTATTATTATTATTATTATTATTATTATTATTATTATTATTATTATTATTATTATTATTATTATTATTATTATTATTATTATTATTATTATTATTATTATTATTATTATTATTATTATTATTATTATTATTATTATTATTATTATTATTATTATTATTATTATTATTATTATTATTATTATTATTATTATTATTATTATTATTATTATTATTATTATTATTATTATTATTATTATTATTATTATTATTATTATTATTATTATTATTATTATTATTATTATTATTATTATTATTATTATTATTATTATTATTATTATTATTATTATTATTATTATTATTATTATTATTATTATTATTATTATTATTATTATTATTATTATTATTATTATTATTATTATTATTATTATTATTATTATTATTATTATTATTATTATTATTATTATTATTATTATTATTATTATTATTATTATTATTATTATTATTATTATTATTATTATTATTATTATTATTATTATTATTATTATTATTATTATTATTATTATTATTATTATTATTATTATTATTATTATTATTATTATTATTATTATTATTATTATTATTATTATTATTATTATTATTATTATTATTATTATTATTATTATTATTATTATTATTATTATTATTATTATTATTATTATTATTATTATTATTATTATTATTATTATTATTATTATTATTATTATTATTATTATTATTATTATTATTATTATTATTATTATTATTATTATTATTATTATTATTATTATTATTATTATTATTATTATTATTATTATTATTATTATTATTATTATTATTATTATTATTATTATTATTATTATTATTATTATTATTATTATTATTATTATTATTATTATTATTATTATTATTATTATTATTATTATTATTATTATTATTATTATTATTATTATTATTATTATTATTATTATTATTATTATTATTATTATTATTATTATTATTATTATTATTATTATTATTATTATTATTATTATTATTATTATTATTATTATTATTATTATTATTATTATTATTATTATTATTATTATTATTATTATTATTATTATTATTATTATTATTATTATTATTATTATTATTATTATTATTATTATTATTATTATTATTATTATTATTATTATTATTATTATTATTATTATTATTATTATTATTATTATTATTATTATTATTATTATTATTATTATTATTATTATTATTATTATTATTATTATTATTATTATTATTATTATTATTATTATTATTATTATTATTATTATTATTATTATTATTATTATTATTATTATTATTATTATTATTATTATTATTNGGGTTGCAGCAGGTGGAGCCCAGGGTCGAGATGATCGCTTGGCGGATCTGTTGGCGTGCTGTTGGAACGGTTACCGAGAGGGGTACCAGTGTAGGCTCTAGTTGTGCCGCATATGGCGGGGTGCAGCCGAGGGCTGCGGATGTTGAGGACTTTCCACCTTATGTTAAGAGGATGGATCGGTTGTAGATGATCGGTATTAGATTATTCTCAAGAGGTATCAGACCTAGAGAGGCGGATAGGTGGACATATGCAGTTGGAGCAGATATTTCTCTCTTTGGGGGTTAATCCAGTTGGATATTAGAAGTTTAGTGGGCAGGTGTAATATTGCAATGTTATACTCGGACCACAGTAGGTACTTTGTGTCGAGAGATGTTTATTGTCGTTAAGGATTGTTGCTCCTAAGGGGATGGTGATTCCCCTGAATACCGATAGCTCGAGGGGCTGAGGGCTCCAAGAGTGGCAGAGGGGATGATATTCCCTTGAGGGGATGAGTAGTTCCCCTGATACCGAGATCTTGAGGATTGTTGTCCAAGAGTGAAATGGTATAACTCGAAGACGCTGGTCTGAGAGTGAGATCGGTATGGCTCAAAGGTTACGACCTAAGAGAGGAAGAGTTGGGAGCAAGCAATGTATAGAACGTGAGTATGAACATAACGACGGAATGTAGAGCTCGAGAGTGATGATGGTTTAATCTTGGANGATATTTCTCTCTTTGGGGGTTAATCCAGTTGGATATTAGAAGTTTAGTGGGCAGGTGTAATATTGCAATGTTATACTCGGACCACAGTAGGTACTTTGTGTCGAGAGATGTTTATTGTCGTTAAGGATTGTTGCTCCTAAGGGGATGGTGATTCCCCTGAATACCGATAGCTCGAGGGGCTGAGGGCTCCAAGAGTGGCAGAGGGGATGATATTCCCTTGAGGGGATGAGTAGTTCCCCTGATACCGAGATCTTGAGGATTGTTGTCCAAGAGTGAAATGGTATAACTCGAAGACGCTGGTCTGAGAGTGAGATCGGTATGGCTCAAAGGTTACGACCTAAGAGAGGAAGAGTTGGGAGCAAGCAATGTATAGAACGTGAGTATGAACATAACGACGGAATGTAGAGCTCGAGAGTGATGATGGTTTAATCTTGGATTTAGGATTATGTTGGCCGGTGGGCCAGGGTTTTATGACCGGAGTGGTCAAGAATGTGTAGCTGATGTGCCAAGATTGAGTGGCCGGTGGTGCTGGAGTCCCGGGAAGGGGAGCTGCAGCAGATATGAGCCGGTAAGGGCATGGGTGCTAGGTACATAAGATTCACGAGAAGCCTTCATGGCAGGATAAACTAATCGTTGCGACGATGGTGGATGAAGTTCATTGGAGATGGACAGGGTTACTAGATTTAAGGTTTTGGTAAGCTTGCTGGGGGGAAACAAGTCAAGTAGGTTAAGTTGGCGGTCTGCAAAGCATTTGATACAGTGAATCGGAATATGCGAATGTATGGTACTTGTTTGTTTTATTACGCTCGTATTGATGATTCGCTGTGGAGAATAGCTAAGCAGAAGCTAATTTTGGATTTTCTATCTTGTGGAAGTTTTCCCTAAGAGACAAGTTACTAGAGGTTCTTGGACAAACAAGAGGGGGTTGACATTCAGGTGGCTTCGAGTTGATGTCGGCATACTTGAGTGTTTGTTTGGCAGAGCTGAAGAAGCAGCTAGAGGATTTGTTGAGTAAGGGATTCATCTGTCATAGTGTATCATTGTGGGGAGTTTCCGGTTGTGCATTGATTATCGGGGTATGAACCGGGTCACAGTGAAGCACAAGTACCCTCTTCCTAGGATCAATGAGTTGTTGGATCAGTTGAGGGGTGCTACTTGGTTCTCTAAGGTAGGTCTGGTGTCGGGTTATCATCGGATACCGATAGATGAGGCAGATGTGAGAAAGACGGCTTTCAGGATGAGGTATGGGCATTATGAGTTCGTGGAGATGCCTTTTTGGGTTGACTAACGTACCAACAACGTTTATGAGATTGATGAACAGTGTGTTTCAGGAGTTTCTGGACGTGTCTGTCATCATTTTCGTCGACGATATCCTGGTATTTTCTAACAGTCCTAAGGAGTATCCAGTGAATTTGAGGGCAGTTCTAAAGAAGCTGCTGGAACAGAAGTTGTTTGCTAAGTTGAGCAAGTGTAGTTTTTGGCAGCGTGAGATGGGTTCTCTGGGTCACATTGTTTCTGCAGAGTGAGTTTCTGTAGATCTGGAGAAGATTCAGGCTATCAGGGATTGGCCTAGACTAGAGAATATCACTGAGATCAGGAGTTTCCTTGGTTTGACAGGTTACTACAGGACCAGGAGATGAAGTCTCTGGTATGAGAGATCAGTGCGTTGAGCTTGTGTGCGGTTTCTCGAGAACCATTGGGTTAGGAGGCGGCTTATGGAGCGGATCTTCTGAGCAGGGTGTGGTTGGCTTAGGAGAAGGATTTGGGGCTGGTGAATGTCTCTAAGGATATTGATAGAGTATCAAGTCTCAGCTAATGGTACTATCTTGGTGCACGGTCGGGTTTGTGTGCCCAAGGATGAGGAGTTGAGGCAGGAGATCCTGAGAGAGGCTCATGCAAGCAAGTTGTCTATTCATCCAGGAGCGACTAAGATGTACCGTGATCTCAAGAGGTACTATCATTGGGTCGGGTTGAAGAAGGATGTAGCTAGTTGGGTTTCGAGGTGCGATGTGTGTCAGCTAGTGAAGGCTGAGCATCAGGTTCCTGGCGGGTTACTGAAGAGTTTACCCATTCCTGAGTGGAAGTGGGATATGATCACCATGGATTTTGTGGTAGGATTGCCAGTGTCACGGACCTTTGATGCTATTTGGGTCATTGTGGACCGGTTGACTAAGTCAGCACATTTTCTGGCCATTAAGAAGACTGATGGAGCAGCGGTCTTGGCTAAGAAGTATGTGAGGGAGATAGTCAGGTTGCATGGGGTGCCAGCGAGCATTGTGTCTGATAGGGATTCTAAGTTCACTTCGGTGTTCTGGAAGGCATTTCAGGCAGAGATGGGCACTAAGGTGCATATGAGTACAGCTTATCATCCCCAGACAGATGGACAGTCTGAGAGGACGATCCAGACGCTGGAGGATTTGCTGAGGATGTGTGTGTTGGATTGGGGTGGCCATTGGGCAGATCACCTGAACCTGGTAGAGTTTGCTTACAACAACAGCTATCAGGCGAGTATTAAGATGGCTCCTTATGAGGCTTTGTATGGGAGGCCATGTCGTACACCTTTATGCTGGACTCAGGTGGGGGAGAGGAGCATGTTTGGTGCTAGTTTTGTTCAGGAGACCTCAGAGAAGATTCGGGTTCTCAAGCTGAACATGAAGGAGGCTCAGGATAGGCAGAGGAGTTATGCAGATAGGAGGAGGAGAGATCTTGAGTTTCAGGTAGGAGACAGAGTGTACCTCAAGATGGCCATGTTGCGGGGTCCGAACAGGTCATTGTCAGAGACTAAGTTGAGTCCGAGGTATATGGGTCCATTCAGAGTGATTGAGCGGGTTGGACCAGTGGCATATAGATTGGAGTTACCTGAGGTGATGCGTGCATTCCATAAGGTTTTCCATGTGTCTATGTTGCGGAAGTGTCTCCGTGAGGGTGAGCAGGTGTTGGCTAAGATTCCTGAGGATCTTCAGCCTAACATGACTGTGGAGGCGAGCCCAGTGAGGGTTCTTGAGAGGAGGATCAAGGAACTGCGGAAGAAGAAGATTCCTTTGATGAGAGTCCTGTGGGACTGTGATGGTGTTGAGGAGCAGACTTGGGAGCCTGAGGCAAAGATGAAGGCAAGGTTCAAGAAGTGGTATGAGAAGCAAGCCGCGACTTGAGCTTGTTTAGCCTGGTCCCATCTGTAATCCGTGGCTGGAG
>NC_025686.1:6534232-6535460 GCF_000633955.1 Camelina sativa
AGGTGTTGGCTAAGATTCCTGAGGATCTTCAGCCTAACATGACTTTGGAGGCGAGACCAGTGAGGGTTCTCGAGAGGAGGATCAAGGAACTTCGGAAGAAGAAGATTCCTTTGATGAGAGTCCTGTGGGACTGTGATGGTGTTGAGGAGCAGACTTGGGAGCCTGAGGCAAAGATGAAGGCAAGGTTCAAGAAGTGGTATGAGAAGCAAGCCGCGACTTGAGCTTGTTTAGCCTGGTCCCATCTGTAATCCGTGGCTGGAGAGGGAATGGAGTATTCCAGCCCATCTCTCTTGTTACTCGGTCGCTTGGGGTGGTTGGTTGTACGACTCAGTAACAAGATGAGGTGGTGCTCGGGGTACAAATTTTCCGTGAGGCGGAAAGTTTTGGAGGGAAGTTTCCTGAAATGGAGGTTTCTTAAAGTGGAAAGTTTCCAAAAATGGAAAGTGCTAAATATGGAAAGTTTTGCGGGAGTTAGAATTTGTCCATTTTAGCGGTGGAAAGCCTTGGAGGGGCTTTTGTGGCCTTTGTGGCGGACTCTCGAGTCAGTGTGCCTGTGTGTGGCGGTCTTTTTAGACATTGTGTGGCCTTTGTGGCGGGCTTTTAGCCAATTGTGTGGCCTTTGTGGCGGGATTTTAGCCAANCTTTGTGGCTCGGGAGTATGGCTGGTATATCGACTTCGGATGACGATCCGGGGGCGCGCTGTAGGGTGGCAACCCGAGAGACGAGTTTGGACTTTTCCTTATATATTTTGGCATGCAGACTTGGGTTTGATGAGGAGCCAATAAAAACTCAAGGTTTAGGCCTATGATTAAAGGAAAGTCCAAAAAGTCAAGAGCAAATGACGCCTGGAGCTTGAATCTATCGCCTAGAGGTGACCTTCTGTAGATCGGNCTTCGGGACAGATGGTCTTTGTGACGGTCCTTCGGGACGAGTGGCCTTGGTGGCGGTCCTCTTTAGGACATTTGTTTGGCCTTGGTGGCGGTCCTCGTTAGGAGATTTTGTTGGCCTTTGTGGCGGCCCTTCTGGCGTGTATATGATCCTTGTGTGGTCATGGGGTATCCCGGTGAGGGGGATATGTGGTTGGTAGGACATTGAGATGTTTTTACGCGAGCCACGGGAAGGAAACCTGGATAGGGATAGGACTCAGACGTGTTCAGAATCGTTTGCTCGCGACTCTTGGGGGACTTAGGTTCTCCTAGTACTGCCATATTCAGAGACTTTGTGGCTC
>NC_025686.1:6535882-6536846 GCF_000633955.1 Camelina sativa
TGTAACATCCGCGAACCAAAAATTGGTTTTTGGGGATGGGTGTCGATCGACACCAAGGGGGTGTCGGTCGACACCACTTATTTCCGGTTCGACCAGATTGAGTTTTTAATCGATTTGGTTCGGTTTGGTTTAAGGAAACCATTGAACCGGGTCTTAAAAGGAAGAAAACGACCTAGGTCGTGTTTCAGAGGTTGTTGTGTCGCCGTTTGTGTGATTTTTTGAGGAAAAAGAGAGAAAACCTTGTTCTTGAGCTTTTGAGAGAGATTGGTGAGATTCCTTGCTGTTCTTGGGAGATCTAAGGCTGGGAAGGAGCTAGAAGCTTGCTAGGAGTGAGGGAATTCGTTTCCTTTGGTCTAAATCTTCCTTCAAAGAGGTGAGTGCATGACCATGGCTTATCTAAGCTAAGATCTCTAGATTTTATTTGATTTGGTGCTTATATGGTTGTTTCTTTGAGTTCTCTATGGTATTTCGTCGCTGTTTTGGCTGGTTTTGGCTTCTGGGAGTGCAAGGAGCGGATTGGAGAAGATTGGAGGCGAGATTCGGTGTTTTTGATCGAAGGAAATTGCTGCTCGGCAACGGTGTCGGTCGACACCAGTTGGGGTGTCGGTCGACACCAACGCGAGGACGGCTCGAGACTTTGGCGAGGGTCAATCGATGCCATGTGGAGGTGTCCGTCGACACAAACTAGGGTTTTCGGGAGTGTCGGACAGGGTGTGGGTCGACACCAGTATGGTGTTGGTCGACACCAGTATGGTGTTGGTCGACACCAGATTGTCAGTGTCGATCGACACCATCTGGTGTCGGTTGACACCCTTTTTTCAGCTACGACGGATTGTTGTATGCTTTGTATATTGCCTGGTTTGTTTATTTGATTGTTGATTGTGGCTTGTAGAGATCTTATTGCTTGTGTGTATAGCCCAGTAGATGGGAGGATTGCCTCACTAAGTATTTGTGATAATACTTA
>NC_025686.1:6536988-6541445 GCF_000633955.1 Camelina sativa
AGTGTCGATCGACACCATCTAGTGTCGGTCGACACCCTTCTTTCAGCTACGATGGATCGTTGTATGCTTTGTATATTGCCTGGTTTGTTTATTTGATTGTTGATTGTGGCTTGTAGAGATCTTATTGCTTGTGTGTATAGCCCAGTAGATGGGAGGATTGCCTCACTAAGTATTTGTGATAATACTTATGCATCTCAATTGTTGTTTGTGGTGTGCAGGTAAAGGCAAAGTGTGATCGTGGAATCAAAGACAATGAAGGGGAGGATGTTCTAGGGACTCGATTGGATGTTGTCTGGCATTGCTAGGTTTCTAGATTTGAGTCATTAGAAACATTGCTACGTTGCTGGTTCCTTGTTTCTGGTTGTTTGGTATTTGATTATTGTTGATGTTATGGTTATTGGATTGTTGTTGAATTATTATTGGTTTATTGGATATTGGTTGTTATTATTCCGCTGTTGATTGTGAATGTGGTTAGGTTGTAGTGGGTATGGGACCACTAGTTGTAGTTTATTTATATATTATATTAATTATTATTTATTAAAAAAAAATAAAGTTGGTCGTTTCAGTTTCATTATATCTATGTTCCAGCTATTTTGCTCCATCGCAAAAATCTTGGCCATGCCAAACTCCGCATTTTTGGGGTTCATATCAGCATCTAGAAGGAGGACGAGTGTGGAACGTAACTTCCAGACTCTGAGATGTCCTGAGGAGTTTTTGGTGGAGTTAGGGGTCCAAAATTTGATTGGTGATGCTCAGGTGTGGTGGAGATCAGTGGCTGCTAGGAGAATGCAGAGGGAGATGACTTGGGCTGACTTCGTGGAGGAGTTCTATCGCAAGTACTTTCCGAGAGAGGCATTAGACCGGTTGGAGGTGCAGTTCCTTCAGTTATTGATATATCATGGTTTTCTACGGTTTTTAACCATGATATAAGTGTGCTTTTTGAGTCTTTTGATTTGTTTTCTAAGTTGTTTTCTAGGATTTTGGCACGGATGGAGCAAAGTGGAGTAATTTGGAGTATTTTGGAGCACTTAACCGGAGGAAACAAACTTGGAACCGATGAATCGACACCACCTTGGTGTCGGTCGACACCCTGTTTTGTCTACGAGAGAAGCCAAATTTTGGAAGATTTACAAAAGTTGCCTAAAGTTTTCCATAATTGCAAAACAAGTCCCTGACGTGTTTGAGGACATAGATATAGTATTTTTAGGTTTTAGAAACCCTTAAGTGATTTTCTAGCAAGTTTTATTTTCTGCAACCCTGTGAGATTTGAACTGCTTTGTAGAGAAGAATTCATAAACTCCCTCTTTACTCTTTTAATTTCAATTGCTTATTATTCCAGAATGATTGATTTGTGTTCTTATAATGATGTCTGAGTAGTTTGCTTGTTAGGTTCAGGGCTTTTTGTAACATCCCCAATTCTGTAATTGGGAGTTGGACCAATTTTGCTAATAAGTTGCAGTCCATTAAGAAAAAGGTTTTTGGGATTGTGTGTTATTAACACTTGGCCATCTTCGTTCAACAAGGGGGAGAGAGAGTTTGTGTTGACCCCTAACATCGCCGCAAGAAGGAGAGAGCGGAAGAGAGGTAGCCATGAAGAGAGAGAGAGAATGGGATGTGTAGAGAGGGGAGAAAAGTAGACGTCATGGAGGTTGTGGGCACACTGATGGGGTCTGTTTATTCATGTCATGGTTGTGGAAAGCCTTGGTGGTTGAGGAGCAAAGTCGGAGTAGATCAAAGGTGGAGAAAAGAAAATAAAAAAGAGGAAAAGGGAGGGAAAACAGTTTGGAGGAGGCATCTTTGGAGGTTCGTCGGCGCCGGAGGTGACATTGGTTTAGGAATCTTAAAACACCGGCGAGATCACCATCAAGCCATGAGCTCTTAGCAACAGACGGAAATCCGATCGGAGTTATATTCAAGAAGTTATGTGGTTTGCTTCCTGCGCAAGAAATATTTGAAACAGTCCGAACCTGCAACCCTAGAAATCATATTCGAGGTTATCTCCTTGGAACAGCGTTTGGTGGCCCAAAACTTACCTGATAGAGCTGAGATTTCGTGGGGAGCTTCACAGTATTACAACCTAAATTCAACAGTGGGATCGTGAATTTAACGGTTAGTTAAGGTTTTACCCGTGTGTTTCTAAGGCTCGTTTGTATAGAATAAATGGTGACATCATGATGTTTGGTTTGGCAACGAGTTTGGATGAAGCTGGTGTTCTTGAATATTGGGTCTGACATGGGAAAGGAGAATTGAGTTTTAACGTTTAAATGGCAAAGGTGAGGGTGGTATTTGCGGATATGCAGTAGCCTCTTTCCTTATATATTCTTCGATAGTTGCTCAGTATAGGTTTGAGAATTGTCCTTAGGTGTTTTGTGATTACATGATGAAGTTAGGTTGTTAGTAACTTGAATGTGAGATGTTAATGTTTAAAAATACATGTTAAGTCAAGTTTACAATTTACATAAGCATATGAATGAGAATGTTAGTGTGGGAGTAGTTGTGCCATAAGGCCCTTGCTCTGAGTGTGGGAGTAGTTTTGCTGCAAGGGCCTTGCTCTGAGTGTGCGAGTAGTTGTGCCGCAAGGGCCTTGCTCTGAGTGTGATATTTAAGGTGCATGATTGCATGATAACGAGATAAAGAAATAAATGAGTTATGTGTTGCATATCGTCGATGTAATGATAGTTTGATGGTTAGACATTCTGATTCTATGCTAAGTAATGGTCGTGTTTATGTTTGGAATGTGTTTACTGTATAACCAGTGGGCAGAGTTGATCTCCTCACTGAGTAAACTTGTTTTACTCACCCCCTTCTCTTTTCCCTTCTTCAGGGCAGGAGAGAAATGTGATTAGCTACGCAAGTTTTTACTTTCTTTTGGTGTATTTTGGGAGTGGGGTGTTACACTTTTCATAGGGTTTTTATGATTTATTAGATCTGTTTATTTAGGATTCATTATCTTTCTAGATCTTCATCATAGGTTGTTCTTCATATTAATTCTTGATTAANCTTCAAGTAGTAAGCTCCAGCTGGGAGTCGCCTATACCGAGCCATCCTTGTGCACTCTTAGCGCCAAGGCCGTTACCGCACGTGGTCCTATGGCGACANAAATTACTTCTTGCAAAGATATTTGATTTAGTAATTTTGTGAACAATCTAAACTTCTTTTTAAAAACTGATTTTTAACCTAGAATTTTACAAAGATATTTGGATTTTACAGTGAGAACTGATTTATTTTACAAAAGTGTTTAGAGTTCTAGATCTGATCTTAATTGCTTGAATCTTAATTTATTGATTGATTTAATATTTCATAATTTCCTGAGAAATTCCCTAGACCTAGTTTTTTGATCTTCTGAATTTACAACAGTATTATTGAATATTTTGTATTGATTTTCTTAATTTAAATCAACTTGTTTAGCTTAATTATAAAACTCTACAATTTATTGTGTAATCTAGATTTCCCGCAGTTTACCTTCGAACTCTGGGAACCGATCACCGCATCGTCCGTATCGCGACCGAGACTGCTCGACCGAAGTCGAGACCAAAGGCCGGATCTCTCGATCCGCTCGTTCGTTTCAGCTCATCTCTCGCTTCCACAGTTTGTTTCCTCACTGGATTCAAATCTCCGAGCCTTGTCCGAGGAAAGCCTCATCTAGTTTCCTCGGCCCAAGAGAGTTTCGTTCCGTCCGTCCGCAACGACCGTCTGTCTGTGCGACTTGGTAGACGACCGCGTCCGGCGGTCACATCAGCTTGGTATCAGAGCTCTAAAAGCTCCTGACTCAAAGGTTGTGTCTTTCTAACCCAGAAACTCCTTCCTTTGTTAAAGCTTTCGTTTTTGTGTCTTTGCGGTTCATTAGTTTCATCTTTAGCGTCGTTAGGTCCGATAGTTTTTGTTTTATGCTTAGTTTCCTCGATAGATCGTTTGTTGAGTCGTCGCTTTGTTTATTTCTGAGTTTTGTTCGTCATAGTTCTTGCCTAGGACTTGTTAGATCGATAAAGTAGCGCGTTTGCTTTTGGGTTTGTGTTGTGGTCCCAAAAAGTTTTGCTTTTTGTGCGTGAGTTTGCTTTTAGGCGCGTGTAGGTTTCTTTTTGCTTAGTCATAGTTTGTCATCTTGTGTTGCTGTCCTCAATCATTGACTGCCTAGATAAATATCTTATCCATCATGTTTTGGACGCGTTTTTGCTCACGAATATTCGTTTTGCTTTGACGAGGTACCATCGCCACGTCACGACCGAGCACCGATCGAGCCATCCGCGTATCACCGTCCAGAGCACGTATCATCACCCGCGTATCATCGTCCAAGCCCTTATCGCGTATTGTGTATCATCGTCTGATCACTATCGAGCCACCGGACGAGTCATCGGCCTTCCGTATCAGCCGATCACACCGGCTATCCGTACCGACGTCCGATAACCGTTGGCCGTCCGTACCATTGCCGCACCAGCCGACTGTGTCATCGACCGACC
>NC_025686.1:6545080-6549121 GCF_000633955.1 Camelina sativa
ATGGATCTTTTCACTCGGTATTGTTCATGACTACTTCAAGTAGTAAGCTCCAGCTGGGAGTCGCCTATACCGAGCCATCCTTGTGCACTCTTAGCGCCAAGGCCGTTACCGCACATGGTCCTATGGCGACGTGTTCATTCAACTTTGGTGCGGATCAAACCTTTGTTTGGCATCCAGGAGAGTCTCAGCAAGCAACCACGGTTCATGAAGGGATCGCAGCGCTCAATGCCAATGGCCTTACCGGGGAAGTCTTATCCTTTTCTCTTAAGGCCTTACTGTTTCTTTTTGATCCCGATAAAGTAAACCGCGTTTGAACTTTTGATGCTGCTGATTTTTAGGTTTTTCCTTGTTGAT
This sequence comes from Camelina sativa, assembly GCF_000633955.1. Taxonomy (NCBI): domain Eukaryota; kingdom Viridiplantae; phylum Streptophyta; class Magnoliopsida; order Brassicales; family Brassicaceae; genus Camelina; species Camelina sativa. The sequence continues at coordinate 6,545,435 of NC_025686.1, forward strand.
CCAGGTAATGAGCATNTTGATTGATTTAATATTTCATAATTTCCTGAGAAATTCCCTAGACCTAGTTTTTTGATCTTCTGAATTTACAACAGTATTATTGAATATTTTGTATTGATTTTCTTAATTTAAATCAANTGAGCATAGTTTTGAGGACAAAACTTCTACAAGAGGGAGGGAATGATGTGATCACGGGATCGGTCCCTCGGCCAAGAACACTCACAGTNACTTGTTTAGCTTAATTATAAAACTCTACAATTTATTGTGTAATCTAGATTTCCCGCAGTTTACCTTCGAACTCTGGGAACCGATCACCGCATCGTCCGTATCGCGACCGAGACTGCTCGACCGAAGTCGAGACCAAAGGCCGGATCTCTCGATCCGCTCGTTCGTGTCAGCTCATCTCTCGCTTCCACAGTTTGTTTCCTCGCTGGATTCAAATCTCCGAGCCTTGTCCGAGGAAAGCCTCATCTAGTTTCCTCGGCCCAAGAGAGTTTCGTTCCGTCCGTCCGCAACGACCGTCTGTCTGTGCGACTTGGTAGACGACCGCGTCCGGCGGTCACATCAGCTTGGTATCAGAGCTCTAAAAGCTCCTGACTCAAAGGTTGTGTCTTTCTAACCCAGAAACTCCTTCCTTTGTTAAAGCTTTCGTTTTTGTGTCTTTGCGGTTCATTAGTTTCATCTTTAGCGTCGTTAGGTCCGATAGTTTTTGTTTTATGCTTAGTTTCCTCGATAGATCGTTTGTTGAGTCGTCGCTTTGTTTATTTCTGAGTTTTGTTCGTCATAGTTCTTGCCTAGGACTTGTTAGATCGATAAAGTAGCGCGTTTGCTTTTGGGTTTGTGTTGTGGTCCCAAAAAGTTTTGCTTTTTGTGCGTGAGTTTGCTTTTAGGCGCGTGTAGGTTTCTTTTTGCTTAGTCATAGTTNTGATCTTGAAACATTTAAAGAGAGACTTAGGAGCCAAGGAAGTGAAGATTATTTCACCACGTCCCAGCCGATGACGTGGCCACCCTATCCCCTTCCCTTCTTTTCTTTTGAATTTCTTCTAGACCCCTCTATGACCGTTAGATTGGTCTTTGCTTTGCTTTATCTTTACTTTTGCTTTTTGGCCAAGTGTATGGTTTAGATCATGGCCACGTCTCTAGGGTTTTAGAGTCTCCTTATGTAAGCCTCACTATATAAAGGCATCAACCCTCATTGTAAAAATCAGATTTGAAGTATTGAATTAAATTTCACAAGAGAGAATCTTGTTCTTGTCTCACCCCTCTCCTTAGTCCAAGTCTGGGACTTGACTACCGAGAAACCCTAGCANATTCGTTTTGCTTTGACGAGGTACCATCGCCACGTCACGACCGAGCACCAATCGAGCCATCCGCGTATCACCGTTCAGAGCACGTATCATCACCCGCGTATCATCGTCCAAGCCCTTATCGCGTATTGTGTATCATCGTCTGATCACTATCGAGCCACCGGACGAGTCATCGACCCAGCTGTCCGTATCAGCCGATCACACCGGCTATCCGTACCGACGTCCGATAACCGTTGACCGTCCGTACCATTGCCGCACCAGCCGACTGTATCATCGACCGACCCCCGTTGGCCGCCCGTACATCATCGGCCTTCCGTATCGGCCGATCACACCGGCTATCCGTACCGACGTCCGATAACCATTGACCGTCCGTACCATTGCCGCACCAGCCGACTGTATCATCGACCGACCCCCGTCGGCCGACCGTACATCATCGGCCATCCGTATCAGCCGATCACGCCGGCTATCTGTACCATCATCCGAACATCGTCAGCTGCCGTACCAGCCGTCAGTCTCAGTCGTCCGTACCATCGACGATCTCCGACAGCCGTCCGTACCATCGACCATACTTCGTCCCAAGACCGCGATCAGTATGCGACACTCGATTCCACACTGATCAAGCATGGACTTTGATGGAAACGATTCCGAGTTGGGATCATGGTATGATGAAGATCATGAGTTAGACCCGGAGAAAAACGCCACCGAGGACGAGCCGTGGTACGACGAACACTATGGAACCGATCCGGAACCAGAGATTACCGAGGACACATCATGGTACGCAGAGGACTATGAAGAAGGGCCTGACCAACTGGAACATGATCGAGGATCATCGGACTACTATTGGCCATCAATGTCTCGAGCTACACGCCATAGCAAGCCAAGGTCGAACCGCTACGATGATTCCGATAGTGATGACTTGGGAAGTTACTACACACTACCCCGGTATCACCGAGAGCAGCCGGAGAAATACCCGAGTTGCATCCATGGGTTTCCGACCTGGTCACCGTACGCATCGACGAGCAAGACAAGCGCCTACCGCACTCGGAACCAAATTCTTCCGAGATGGACACCACGAGCAACACCGGGCCACAAGTCAAGCCGCAGTCAAGACAAAGCCAAGGCGAGCAATGTGGAATCACGGACTAAGTTGAGGGAGCAAGCCTCAAGGAAGCCGAAGCAATCTCCCAGAGCACCAAGTTTCACGGACGAGTTGACCANGCTCATCTCTCGCTTCCACAGTTTGTTTCCTCACTGGATTCAAATCTCCAAGCCTTANGAGAATTGTTGGACCAAGTCGAGTCATCTTACACGCAAGGAGAGTCATTGCGGCACCAACACTCGGCCCTTGTGCCTTCACCAACGCCGGACCCACAAGTTCCTTACTGGCCAGAAATAGACGCTTTGACGCGGAGCTGGCCGAACACCGACTTGACCGAGGACGCTACACCAACGGCGCAAGCTCACCGGGAGCTGAATTCAGGACTAGAATTCGATCATCAAATCGGTTCTAAGGGAGTCATTGGCCCGAGAGGGATCATAGAGAAGCCAGCCGAGCCTCCAGACCAACAAGTTCATACACTCAGAGGTACAAGTTCGACGTTTCAGGCGGTTCACGATCAATTCCTTACCGTTCCTGATCAAAACCGAGCCGACACTCAGACGCAATGCTAGGATCATCGCACTGTGCGCGAGTCCTCACCCGATACGCGTACCAAGGCATTAGGCGAAGTCAATGAAGAGTCTTCCCACGCGACCAACTTCTTATCCGGAGTTTGCTCGGTAATGGGGAGTTTCAAGCAAGCTAGGCCATCGGAGATGGCCATTAATGGATCTTTTCACTCGGTATTGTTCATGACTACTTCAAGTAGTAAGCTCCAGCTGGGAGTCGCCTATACCGAGCCATCCTTGTGCACTCTTAGCGCCAAGGCCGTTACCGCACGTGGTCCTATGGCGACATGTTCATTCAACTTTGGTGCGGATCAAACCTTTGTTTGGCATCCAGGAGAGTCTCAGCAAGCAACCACGGTTCATGAAGGGATCGCAGCGCTCAATGCCAATGGCCTTACCGGGGAAGTCTTATCCTTTTCTCTTAAGGCCTTACTGTTTCTTTTTGATCCCGATAAAGTAAACCGCGTTTGAACTTTTGATGCTGCTGATTTTTAGGTTTTTCCTTGTTGATCCAGGTAATGAGCATAGTTTTGAGGACAAAACTTCTACAAGAGGGAGGGAATGATGTGATCACGGGATCGGTCCCTCGGCCAAGAACACTCACAGTCCTCGGACGCTACCCGGCCACCACTCGGACGCCTCTCAAACTCTCGGACAACCTGCACTGGTGACCAGGAGCTAGCGTAGGCGACCAACGAGGCATCACTCACCCCCC
>NC_025686.1:6550686-6569359 GCF_000633955.1 Camelina sativa
CATCAAACCACCTTCGCGTCCATCCCTACCGTATCACGTCCGGTCCCTACCGTTCGTTGTACTTCCGCTTCGACTCCACCTTCCTTATCGCATCACCGAGAATCCTTACCGCATCACCAAGGATTCTTACCGCCGCGTTGCCGAGAGCCATTCCCGCAGTTTACCTTCAAACTCCGGGAACCGATCACCGCATCGTCCGTATCGCGACCGAGACTGCTCGACCGAAGCCGAGACCAAAGGCCGGATCTCTCGATCCGCTCGTTCGTTTCAGCTCATCTCTCGCTTCCACAGTTTGTTTCCTCACTGGATTCAAATCTCCAAGCCTTATCCGAGGAAAGCCTCATCTAGTTTCCTCGGCCCGAGAGAGTTTCGTTCCGTCCATCCGCAACGACCGTCCGTCCGTGCGACTTGGTAGACGACCGCGTCCGGCGGTCACATCAATATCAGTTATCTCAGGGGATGCGGTCAGTGTGGGAGTTGGACTTGGAGTTCAGTCGACTTCTATCTTATGGGGGTCATGCTATATAGTCTGAGGAGGCCCAGATCAGGAGGTTTATGAAGGCTCTTCGTGATGACTTGAGGGTCCATTGTAGAGCACGGAGTTATGCTTCGCATGCAGAGCTAGTAGAGACTGCAGCAGAGATTGAGGAGGATATCCGGGCACACACAGTGGCGGTTAGTCCAGCGGTGCAGCCTAGGAAGGCTCATCATCAGGGAGGTTCTAGCAAGGGCAACAAGCCTGTGCAGGGAACCAAGAGGAAGTGGGAGGCTATGCAGAGACCGAGTGGTGCATGGTGCTCTGGTTGTAGAAGCATGTATCACAAGGTATCTAGCTGTCCCCAGAGGAGTTCTCCGACGGCAGCGGTTTGTGTATGCTATCATTGTNCTTATCCGGAGTTTGCTCGGTAATGGGGAGTTTCAAGCAAGCTAGGCCATCGGAGATGGCCATTANTAGGGAGCCTGGACACATCAAGCCCAAGTGTCCTAAGTTGCAGCAGATGGCAGTGGCAGCGGTTCAGCATGTGGTGCAGCCTGGAGCGCAGCAGGTAGCACGGATTGAGAAGGCGCCACGGGTGTACATGACAGTCGAGACTGGTGGAACCAGTGCCGTGGCGATCACAGGTATAATTTATGGTACGTAAACTTTGTGAATTTCAGTAGGTTCAGATTTTATGTTTTCCTGTGATAAAGTGTTAGGTTCTCAACACATGAGGTTTGTGTAGGGACCTTCCTAGTTTGTTTGCTTTGTTTGTTGATTGTTTTAGACTTTAGTATCTCAGTTGCTTGTATGTATAGCCCAGTAGATGGGAAGATTGCCTCACTGAGTGTTTATAAAATACTTATGCATGCCAATTTGTGTTTGTGGTGCAGGTAAAGCCAAAGTGTGATTGTGGAATCAAGGCAATGAAGAAGAGCATGTTCTAGGGACTCGATTGGTTGTTGTCTGGCATTGCCAGGTTGCTAGAGTTGGGTCATTAGAACATTTCTAGGTTGCTGGTTCTATGTTTTCTATCTGTTTGGTTATTGGATAATTGCTATATTTTAATATTGGTTATTTATTATAGGATATTTATTAGATATTGTTATGGTTTCTGTTATTCGCTGTTGTGTGATTCTGGTTAGGTGGCTAGTGGAAATGGAACCACTAGTTGTGGAGTATTCACTAGTAAAAAAAATTGTATAGCTACGATAGAGTGACAAAATTTTGTGGCTAATTTTATAACAGCCACGAAGATTATAAGATGACAATTTAGTAGCTAATTTTAGTCACAAATTCAATATGTGACAATTTTGTGGCTAATTTTAGTCACGAATTCTATATATGACAATGTTGTGACTAATATAGTCACAAATTGAATTTGTGACTAAATTGTGGCTATTTATTGTCACAAAATAATCACATAACTAAATCATCATTGCTTATTAGCTATGGAAAAACCATCAGATTTCAGTAACTATTTAATATTTATAAGTATATTCAAATATTAATTTACACCCTTAAAATAAAATTCAGACCATTATATTCACAAATATTTAGAACACTTACATACATAATTTACATTAAAACATTTTTTTAAAAGCCAAATATTATCAATTTTTTAATTCCAAACCAAAAATTTAATCATTATAATAAATTAAAATCATATAATAATTAAGTTTTTCAATTTAAATCATCATTTCTAAATTGTAATTGTAAACCAAAAATCATAAGTAAACATATTGAAAAAAGAAAATTAGATAAGAAAACATATAAAATATACAACATAAATACTAGATTATCATTATATAAATAAAAAACTACTAGCTTCTCATTGGTTGTTACACAAAGGTGAGGATCACTATCTAATTAATCATCTACCGTTGATAACACTAGATCTAACGGACACAAAACTTTTTTTTTCTTTGTTTCTCGAGTAAAAGCAAAAGAGAAGACTTTTTTTTTTCTTGTCAGTTACTTGAAATATATGCCAATACATAGCCACAAATACAAATAATATAAATGTACAAATAATATAAATGTCTTATTAATTACGTCAACTATTGTCATTACATAAGGACATCCATAAACAAACATATGTTATGTGTACAACACCATAAACATTAAACTCCGGTGGTTGATTAGCCGGAATCTGGCATTGACCAGTGTAAAACGGTGTTGACCGGCGTTGACCAGAAAAAAAAAAAATTTATTTTTTCCTAAAAATAATATTTTTTTGTTTTCATGTATTTTTGATAAATAAATAAATTGATAAATGATTTGTATAATTTACAAAAACAAAATATACAATAAAAAGTTATACAACAAAAAAATACAAGACAATTATATACCAAACAAAAATTAAAAATTATATGACAAACAAAATTTGTGGTATATCTAGTAACTAATTTTGTTGATACAGAAAATATACATAAAGTAATATAATAAAACTATACAACCAAAAATTTATGTGTACTAGATTTTTTTCATAAAACTATAACAAATATATACCTTTTCCTTTCAAAAATCATTTTTTATTTTCTATTTTCAAAGGTGGGGATTTTAAATATCTATATTTTTTATTTATTTATAAGATTATGTCATTTGAAATATATCCAAGACATTGCCAACTATTTTTTATTTTTAATAAGAAAAAGAAAGGAAGAAAATTATGAAAATTCTATTTATTTACATGAAATACATATATCTAGAAGATAATTAAAAAAAGAAAGTTGATTTTGTAAAATCAAAGGTTGGTATTGTAAAATCAAAGAAATAGTTGGCAATGACTTGGATATATTTCAAATGACATAATCTTATAAAGAAGAAAAAAGGAAAAAATCTATTTAAATTCCCCACATTTGAAAATACAAAACAAAAAATGATTGTTTAAAGGAAAATGTATATATTTGATATTGTTTTATGAAAAAATCTACTACACATAAAATTTTGTTGTATAATTTTTTGTTGTTATATTTTGTTTTTGTAAATTATACAAATCATTTTTTTTTGTCTACAAAAGATCAGCTCAAACGAGCCAATGGGAAGGAAAATTGTTTACAAATAAAACATGATGCGGAGAAGTACGCGCTTGGCGTGCCAAAGAGTCCGCATGTACATTAGCTTTTCTTGAAATAAAAGATAAAGAAAAAGATGAAAATTTTTCCCTATCCATCATGATGTCGTCCAAGTACGTCGAGAATGCTGGCCAGTCAGAAGGAGAAGACACCATCTTCACCAAATCTGCACAGTCCGTATAGAAAGCCATGTCACGGAAATCATGGCCAATCATGCACCGCATCGCCCACAGGAAAAAAAATCATTTATCTTTTTCATTTATTTATTTATTATTATTTTTTTTTGCCAGTAGAATACAAGATTGGCTCAAACGAGCCAATTAGCAGGAAAATTATTCACAAAGGTAATTGGATGCGACTCCACTCTAGCACGACGCGCCAGTTTGTCCGCACTACCATTCTGTGATCTGGGAATCTGAACTACAGAGAAAGATAAGAATTCATTCTTGTCGTCTTCAATAGCGTCCAGATATGTCTTGAAAGCAGGCCACTCGGAAGGCGAAGACACCATCTTCACCAAATCAGAACAGTCTGTGAGAAAAACAACTTTCTCATTGTCCGCACCAATCATACATCGCATTGCCCATATGAGGGCTTCCACTTCTCCATGGAGGGGTGACAAGCTACGACGAGAATTAGATGCACCCATAGTGGGAGATTCTCCCTCGGGAGAAATGCATTGCCATCCTCTACCTGTAAACTGGTCAGTCGCCTTCCAGGATCCATCCACAAAACATCGGTAGCTAGTGCCATATCCGATAATTGCGTCTCTAGTATGAACCGTAGACATAGAGGAAGGTCGAGGCACACCCTGAGGTAAGGATCCCAAAGGTTCCTCTTGAGCTAAAGACCAAAGCTTTGCTTCCTCTTCCGCTATCCGTAAAATTGCTAGCGGATTTGAGTCCAAATTGCTAAATAATTTATCATTCTTGGCCTTCCATATATACCATAGAATCCACGGAAATACCTCCACCGAAGGAATATCCTTAAATCTCCAAAATAGTGAATCCATATTAGCATAAACCGAATCAGAAGGAAAAACACCTGAAGATGTTGGGAATTGGGATAATCCCCAAACCTATCTAGCCGGAGGGCATAAGAAAAGGGCATGATTGACTGTCTCCTCCGCCCCTCCACAAATCACAACTCAGTCCGCGTTGCCGCAGATTAGCTGTTGTCGAAATGCAACCCGTAATTGCTTGCCACAAAAAATGTTTAAGTTTTGGTGGACACCGAATCTGCCAGACAAATGCTTGTAAAGGAATAATATTGGGACCCGAGACATAGGAGTCATTTTCCGGTTTTTGCCGCAAGGCTTGATATCCAGATTTAACGGTATATACACCGGTTTTTGTCAAGTTCCAACCCAAACTATCCGGTGTGGTCAGATTGCCAAGGGGTAAAGCAGAAATAAGGGCAACATCCTCCGACTCGAAATAAGCCGAAAGCAAAGCCAAATTCCAGGAGAGCGAACTCCTTTCAATGAAAGTTTCAACTCTAAGCGTTGGATCGACTGGCGATCCTGAACGCAACGCTGGTCTCAGAGATTGAGCAGGAATCCAGGGATCAGACCATACTAAAATGGAGTCCCCAGATCCTACCCGTTTAATGAGTCCTTTGTTCACCAGAGAGCGAGCAAAAATCATACTCCGCCAGCCATAGGATGGGGAATAAGATTTAATTAGATATAATGGATCAGAATGCCTATAATATCGTCCTTTGAAGACTTTTGCAAATAAAGAGTCTGGAACATAAATCAACCGCCAAAGTTGCTTTGCCAGCAATGCGGTATTGAAATCATCCAGACAGCGAAAAGCCAAACCTCCCTCCATCTTATCAACACACAGCCTATCCCAAGCGATCCAATGTAAACCTCGTGTTTCCCTTGAAGAGCTCCCTCCATCTTATCCCCCCCCCCACGAGATAGCAGCCTAGCAGGCCACCCACCAGCCCGTTTTTGCAAACGATCCTGAACAAAAGAAAATATTTTTGTTTTCGAACCCCCAAGACTTTCCGGGATGCCCAAGTATGAACTCATACCACCCAAAGTAGTAATACCCAAAATACCATTCAATTCCTCACGCACACCCGCATCTACTGTGTGTCCAAATTGAACAGAGGATTTCTGAAAGTTAATTCGCTGTCCAGAAACCCGTTCATACTGTCTGAGGATCCCTAAAATAACCTCACACTGCTCCTACGTGGCCCGACAGAAAAACAGACTATCGTCTGCAAACAATAAGTGCAAAATTGCCGGAGAAGCAGTTGACACCCTAATACCCGTAATAAGTTTAGACCTTTCTGCCTTCTGAAGATTGGCAATAAGAACCTCCATGCAAAGGATAAAAAGATAAGGCGACAAAGGGTCTCCCTGTCGAAGCCCTCTAGAAGGAATTATGGATCTATGGGACTGGCCAATTATTAAAACACTATATTCAACTGAGGTCACACACCACATGATCCACAAAATCCATTTGTCACAAAAACCGAATTTCCTTAATAAAAGCTCAACGAAAGACCATTCTACCGGATCATAGGCCTTGCTCATATCTGTTTTAATGGCCATGAACTTTCCCTTACAAGAGGGGTTAGTGCGGAGGCCATGAAACATCTCCTGAGCAATCAAAATATTATCTGTAATTAGCCTTCCTTCCACAAACGCCGATTGTGTCTCAGAAATCAATGCCGGCAAAAACTTACGCAATCGCTGACACATAATCTTCGAGATAATCTTGTAACCAACATTGCATAAACTAATTGGCCTCCACTCAGTCATCCGGGTTGGTTTGTCCACTTTTGGGATAAGACAAATATTTGTCCTATTTAGGCGTTTATCAAAATTGTCACCATGAAAGAAAGATTCTACCGAAAGCTTTAAATCAGCTTTAACCGTATCCCATGCACGCTGATAAAAAAGGGCCGTCATACCATCCGGTCCAGGAGCTTTATCAGGATGCATCATAAACAAAGCCTTTTTAATTTCCTGTTCTGTGACTGATTGCGTCAGTGTCTCATTAATTTCTCCCGTGATAGATGTGCTTATTTCACCCAATGAGTCCTCAATATCTGTAGGATCTGTGGATGTAAAAATATCTTGAAAATAAGAGACTGCTATGTCTTGAACCTTTTTCTCTTCCGTGTTCCAATGTCCAGCTTCATCATACATTCCGACAATGCGATTTTTAGCTCGTCTTAATTTTGTTTGGGCATGAAAATAACTAGTATTTTGATCCCCAAAGCGCATCCATCGACTCCGACTTTTTTGATACCATTAGATCTCCTCATCCCGATAAGCTTCTCTCAGCTTGCAGGTCATCTCCGAAATAACGTCAACAGATACCGAGTCATCAGCCTGGGCGGTTGCTAGGTGAGACTTTAATTCTTCAATTGTTTCCCGACCGAACGGGGCATGTGCTTTCCGCCAGCGAGAGATGGCTTGGCGACACTTAATTATTTTGTCCATTAAATTTCCAGTTACCCCTATCTCTCCAGAACCCCAACCCTCTGAAACGGCTCCAAAGAAACCCTCTTTTTCAATCCACCGTCGGTCAAAGCGAAAAACGCTCCTTCCACGTCGAAGCTATCATCGGTAAATATTCCGTAAAGGAGTCCTTGAATAGGTCATGGAATTTTTCATTGGCTAAAGCTCGGTCGAGGCGATAACGAATTGGCTTCTTATCCCGCCAACCCCGCCAAGACAAACTATCCCCAACCGCAGGAAATTCTAATAATCCACAATGTCGAATCATTGTATTGAAACCCACAAAGGAAGATGCATGGCGAAGCTTCCCTCCACGTTTTTCATGGTTTCCTTTTAACTCATTAAAGTCCCCAACTAGAAACCAAGGGGAGTCCCTAGAAAGACCAATGCGTGTCAATCTTTCCCATACCAAATCACGATTCGATGGGACCGGGTCACCATAAACAAAGGTAAAGTAAATAATTTGTCCTTTATAAGTAAGTTCCACATCAATTAACCGATTAGATTCAAATAAATCAGAAACATCATTATTATTATTATTATTATTATAAAATAAGGCTAATCCGCCACTACAACCGATAGGATCAACCGTTTTTAAGGTTGAATAACCAAAATGACCAACAAAAGGTTCCAAAGCAGAAAAAGGCTGTCTAGTTTCAGATAAAAATAAAAAATCAGGTCTATGTTTTCCCCACAAATCCCTGAGATATCCAATAGTTGCTTTATTCCCAAGACCTTTTTCATTTATTTATCAAAAATAAATGAAAAAATTATTATTTTTAGGAAAAATATTTTTCTGGTCAGCGCCGGTCAACACTGGTCAATGTCAGTCAACACTGGTCAACGCCGGATTCTAGCCAACCAACCACCGGAATTAAATGTTTATGGTGTTGTATACATAACCTATGTTTGTTTATGAATGTCCTTATGTGATCACAATTGTTGACGTAGTTAACAAAACATTTATATTGTTTGTATGTGCGCCTATATGTTGGCGTATATGTTGGCGTATACTTGAAGTAGCTCACAAACATTTTTCCAATTTAAAGCAAAAAGTCTTCTTCTTTTCTTTCTCTTTATTTTTCTCTATTTGTCTAAATCTTTTCTTTGTTTCATTTTCTTTCAGATCTCGCTGTTCTAGCCTCCACTACCTCTTTTTTTAGCCCCCTTCACCACCACCACAGAGTGAAAAGCACAACCTTAGAGAAGATCAATGGCGTCATGATAAAGTCTGATCCGATCCAAATTCCATTTGCTGCAATTTCTTAAACGACAACAATGACAAACCCATCGCCCTGCAGCCACCAACATTTTAGAAAGGAAGAGCAAGAAAGTTTTAGATTTTAGATATGTTGTCAAATAAAATCCTCACCCTCCAGCCACCACCACCTTAGAAAAGAAGAACAAAAGAAGAACAAAAAAGCTAGATCCTAAATCCTTTGTCAAACGAAACCCTCACCCTCTAGCTACCACCAGATCCGACGCCCTAAGACCACCGGAGAGATAACGGAAAAAGCAGATCTGTTGAAACATTTTTCTTTATCTATTTTCGTTAAAATCATTATGCTTTTGTAAATAAATTATTTTGTATTATAAAGAAATATTTTTCAGATTTTAAATCATTTTTTTATTAAATTTATATAAGAAAGTCACAAATTATTCAGAATGAGTTTGTGGCAAGAAAAAAGCCATAAATATTAAAGTAGCTATTTCGTGACAAACCCGTTACGATACACGCACGTATGACTAAGCCGTGGCTAGACAGCTTCGGAAAAGCCACGAAATACAATATTCACGACCTTATAGACACGATTTTTTTTGGTGACTAATCGTGACTATTTCATCTTATAGCCACAAATTTTTACCTCAGCCACTAAAATTTTTGTGTGTATACATATTTTTTTTACTAGTGTATTATTATTATTATTATTATTATTATTATTATTATTATTATTATTATTATTATTATTATTATTATTATTATTATTATTATTATTATTATTATTATTATTATTATTATTATTATTATTATTATTATTTAAAAAAACAGGTCGGGTCGTTTCATCGTATCTATGTTCCAGCTATCCAGCTAGTCTCCGCTCGACTTTGCTCCATCGCGAAAATCTTGGCCATGCCAAACTTCTCGATTTTGGGGGTTCATATCAGCATCTAGAAGGATGTTGCTTGCTTTCAGGTCATGGTGTATAATTGTGAGCCGTGAATCTCGATGAAGATATAGGATCCCCGAGCAATCCCTTTGATGATATTGTACCGTTTGGTCCAGTCCAGTAGCCGTTGATTCATAGTCTCTGCGCATCGATGTATTGGTAAATTAGTGAAGATTGTATTAAGGATTCATCAGAAACTGCAAGCAGGTAAGGTACATAGAGCTGGAAATTAGGAATGTTAACAGACCAAAGAGGAAACAATCGAGTCTTTTTGTTTGATAAAAACTCATAGACAAGTATCTTCTCCTCTCCCTCCAAGCAAAACCCAAGAAGCTGATAGAACCAGATTTGGTACTATCATGAAAGTAACAGAAATAGACGAGAAACAGAAGAAGGAGGTGAGAAATCAGAAGAAATAGAATGAGAAAGGAGAAGAACAAGAGAGAAGGAAGAGTTTGATTGTTTGTTGATCTTTTCGATAACCATTACAGACAAGAAGGAAATGTTAAAGTACTAGATAATAGAGAGGTAATTTGGCTTAAACACTAAGCCTATGTCGGAGCCCACAAAGGCCCACTCCTTTTCTTATCGATTTGTATCAATACTCCCCTCTTGAAGAACTACCTTGTCCTCAAGGTAGAAGAAGAAGGTGAACATAGTCCATGTGGTGACTTCTTCTCCAAATGATAGCTCAGGTGGCCTTGGAGAATGGAACAATTCATAAGTGAGCGTTGAAGCCAAATGATTCTCGGCATTCTCCTCTATGATCTTGAGAATCCCAGCTTTTATGAGACCTTCTCCAATCCTTATGATAGGGAATAGGCAACCCTTCACCAACTGTTTCAGATGATTGATGAGCTCTATGTAACCCCAGTCTATCTGTCTAACTATCTGAAAACTGATCTTTTGATTCCTTCCCGTTAGCTTAGGATCTTTATCATTTCTGTAATATCCATCTAGCATGTGATTCTCTTTGTGTACCCTCTGTATGAGTTTACTAGTTATATAACTAACTGAGGTTCCACCAGGGTTCCAAATGCGATTAGCATGTTTCAAAATAAAAGATAAGTGCAGCCTCTTACTCCTTTGAAACCCAGCACACAACTCTTTCACATCCCATTTCATGAACCACTCTAAACTCATCTTACGATTCTTCTCTAACAAGCTCACCAACCTCATACCATATGAGATTCCATTCTCCTTCCCTCTATCAAAGACCAACCATCCACACCTTCTACTACTCGCCCCTGAAATTTCCATCTTGTCCTCAAGATAGTAATCAACATCATACTCACACTTTCTTCTCAGCTCCTCATCATTTTGTTCTTGTTCAGTTTCACTCCTCATCTTCACTTTTCTAGTACTTCGCTTCAGCTCTTCATCTTTATCATAAAGGATGATCCATTCTTGAGTGTCTTGTCTTCGCATTAGCTTCAAAGTTGGATCAGAGTTGCAACACTTCTTGAGTCCTTCCCATTGAACTCAGTTAACTAATAAGAGGATCTCTCCCGGCTCCCACACTCAAATTACCACACTCTAAATTCTTATTACGTTATAAATCGAAGCTAACAGGTTTTGGAAAAACATAATGAGAATGAAATTGCTGTTTTCTTTGTTTGCAAAGGATTCAGAGAAATAATATCTTAAAAAAATAATAGAATATGTGGTTAGTATATCATAGTTTATGTTTCTATGTTGATTGCTATTTTTTAAGTTGGAATCGAATGTAATATATCTAGGAAACAAAATCTGAAGTAATTGTTATTTTTGAAAATTTTGTACTTCAAAAATATTAATATAGAGTCGAAATATTATTGAAATTAAGTTGAAAATATTTTTTATTTATTTATGAGTCTTACTTTGCATAGTTAAACTATATATTAAAATAAACAATTTGTAAATAATTAAAAAATACAAATAAATATATAGGCAAGGAAAACATAAACATATACAAATGGGCCTTGGTTGAATGTACAAAATTATTTTGGGTGTTTTACGTTAAGCCATATATATGGTTTGATATCTTCAATATAATAGGTCACTAGGGATTGGACCCGCACATATGTGTGGGGTTAAGGAAAAAAAATTAAGTTTGCAATTAGGTTTGGACTATCCAGAGATACATTTGTAATTATGAATGTTAAAATTGTTATTAACATTCATAATCCAACTTTGTACCATTTTATTTTCAGTTTGGTTTAGAAAATAAGATGATTAGATTTTAGTATATTAAAAAATAGTAAGAGAAAGATAGTATATTTGTTTATGTCTGTTTCGGGAACCTATCCCATCTTATATACGGTATGTCCTGCTTTTTTAATCTTATAACCATAGTTTTAATAATATTTTATCAATTTGAGATTACATTTTTAGTCTAACAAATAAGGAAGTAGGTAAAAGATTCGCATCCACATAACATTTTATTTGTAAATATAATTATTTGGTATAGCATTTAGGGTTATATTAATCTATATACCTGGTTGACCAAACAATTAAATTTATAGCCATGATAAATTTTTAATTAAGTAAGTAGGAAAGAGAAACAAAACACAAACCAAAATACTCCTTCCTCTTTCAATTAATTATAGAATTACCATTGATTGAAATTTTGTTATTTTTATTATCATGACCACTATTTATTTTAATACCAGATACACTATTCATTACCGGATACAATTCGTCAACCATCTATTAACACTGCTATGACACAATTTATCACCATATAGACATATAGTGTTTTTTTGTTGTGATTTGTATGTCTAAGTATTTTATTTGCGTGTTAAATGATATAGTATTATGATAAGTTCACATAACATATGTTATATGGATAGTTATCATGCTAACAAGTTATTATATTATACAAAATAACTTATTAAAATACATAAATATATTACTACTAATAACGATAATATTAACACACTACACATATTTGTAAAATGTTAAGATACAAAATAGATCAAATAATATTTATATTAACCAATTGAAATATTAAATAATATTATACATTGATAAATTAGGATGCCGAGGAGGTACATAACAAATATATATATATATATATATATATATATATATATATATATATATTTTTAACAACAAAAAGATTAGTTTATATGAGCCAATAAGAAGGAAAATCGTTTACAAATAAGATATGATGCGAAGCTGTACGCGCTTGCTGTGCCAAAGAATCCGCATCTACATTAGCATTTCTTGAAACTAAAGATAAAGAGAAAGAAGAAAACTCCTCCCTGTCCATCTTGATATCGTCGAGGTAAATCTTGAAAACCGGCCAGTCCTGAGGAGAAGACACCATCTTCACCAAGTCTGAGCAATCTGTGTAAAAAACCACATCTCGATAGTCATGTCCAATCATGCACCGCAAAGCCCAAACAAAGGCCTCTACTTCAGTATGCAATGGGGAAAGACTACGTCGGAAATTGGCTGTGCCCCTCGTCGTCGAGCAATCCTGAAAGGATGAACACACCCATCCAGCACCCGCAAAAGCGTCACCCGCTTTCCACGAGCCATCTACAAAACATTGATACCCTGAAAAAACAGTAGGCAAGTTTCCTACATGCCCCGATTCCGGAACAGTTGGAACGTTGAGGGTTGAGGATAAATCCTCATCTACATCCTCTGTCTGAGCCTGCAGCCAAATAGACGCCTCACCCACAGCTAACCTAACTACATCCTCTGGCTTGTCCATGATATTCTCAAAAACATGGGCATTCCTCACCTTCCAAATATACCACATGATCCAGGGAAAAGCCGTAGCTTGAGAACCCGGATTTGATGACCCCAGAAAATGATCCACATTGGCATACAAAGATTCTGTAGGATAGGAAATTGGTCCAACCGGCACCTGAGCTAAAGCCCAAGCCTGTCTAGCAGGTGGACACTGGAAGATAGCATGATTAACTGTTTCCTCATCAGCCCCACATCTAGTACAAACTGAGTCCCATGTAATGCCACGCCTCTTCAGATTTACCGAAACTGAAATGTACCCGGATAATACCTGCCACATAAAGTGCTTAATTTTCGGTGGACAAGCCACCTTCCAAACTCCCGCTAGGAGAGGGTTAATGTCCGGCCCATACCGAGTAACCTGAGAAAAACGCTGCTTCTCCAAGCGTTCCGTATCATACCCTGATTTAACTGTATACGTCCCGGATTTCGTGAAATGCCAGCCTAGTGAGTCCTCTATCTGAGAAATGCTCAAGGGAATAGCCCCAATCAAAGCTGCATCTTCCGGAATAAAATGTTCTAAGAGCATATCCATGTGCCAAGTGTTAGTTTGGCAATCAATGAGATGTGAAATTTTTAACGAAGGGTCTTGTAAAGGTCCCTTACTCAAAGCTGGTCTTGGGGATTGAGCTGGTATCCATGGGTCAGTCCATATAGAAATGGACTCGCCATTGCCAACTCATTTAATAAGCCCTTTATTAACCAAAGATCTAGCTGAAACTATACTCTGCCACCCATAAGATGGGGAGTATGAACATATCTGATCCAAAGGATTTGAGTTCCTGTAATACCTGCCTTTAATGACCCGAGCAAAAAGGGAGTCTGGTGCTTCAATCAGCCGCCACAATTGTTTAGCCAACAAAGCGGTATTGAAATCATCAACATTCCTAAAGCCCAAACCACCCAACTGCTTACTGCCGCATAACTTCTCCCAGGCTAACCAATGCATACCCCCAGACTGCCCCGAACACCACCAAAAATTTTCCACTGCAATAGTAAGTTTAGAAGTGACTGTTTTTGGCAACCGAAAACACGACATAACAAAAGTTGGCACCGCAGTAGCCACCGATTTTATCATCACCTCTTTTCCGCCTCTAGACAATTGCTTGGCCGTCCAACCATTCGTTCGACTTTGGAGCCTATCCCGAACAAAGGAAAAAACCTTAGTTTTGGACCCCCTTAAACTCTCAGGAATCCCAAGATAAGAGCCCATCCCGCCCAGCTTCGATATTCCAAGTAACCCCTGCACCTCACCTCTGATCCCTTCCTCGACCTTGTGTCCAAATTGAATGGAGGACTTATCAAAATTAATTTGCTGACCTGAGACTGCCTCATATTTCTTAAGTATGTCCAAAACAACCCTGCATTGATCCTTATCGGCCTTGCAGAAAAAAAGACTATCATCCGCAAACAGCAAATGCGTGATGGGTGGACACTTATTAGCAACCTTAATCCCTGTTATCTGTTTATCCCGCTCAGCCTTCCAAATGTTGGCAATAAGCACCTCGGTACAGAGAATAAACAAATAAGGAGATAAAGGGTCTCCCTGACGCAACCCTTGGAACAATCAAACCATTAGGCTGACCATTGATCAGAACCTTATACTCAACCGAAGTTACACAGAACAAAACCCAGGAGATCCATTTATCCGAAAAACCCATCTTCCGAAGCAAAGCTTCGATGAAACCCCATTCGGCCCTATCATACGCTTTGCTCATATCCGTCTTAAGTGCCATGTACATACCTTTACAGGACGGATTAGTCCAAAGGCCATGAAACATCTCCTGAGCAATCAAAATGTTATCAGAAATCAGCCGAACTGGCAAAAAAGGCTGATTTAGTTTCCGAAACCAGGCTTGGTAATACCAATTTGAGCCGTTGACATAAGATCTTAGAGATGATCTTGTACCCCATATTACGCAGGCTAATCGGACGTAGTTCTGCCATTCGGGTTGGCTTGGCCACCTTGGGAATAAGACAGATATGCGTACGATTCAGACTCTTATCAAAAACACCCTCCTCAAAAAACCGATTAACCATAGATACCAGATCATCCTTGATTATCCTCCAAGCCTTCTGGAAAAACAAAGCGGTCATTCCGTCCGGTCCCGGCGCCTTATCTGGGTGCATCACAAAAATAATCTTTCGTACCTCCGCCTCCGTTGCCGGGGCAGTTAAACGCTTGTTTACCTCTTCCGTTATTACCGTATTGACCTCACTCAAAGATTCCTCAAAATGAGTTGGGTTGATCGAAGTAAACAAATCTTCAAAATACGATACCGCAATATTACAAATATCTTCGTCCTTCGTTGACCAAATATTATTCTTATCCAACAAACCAATAATTCGATTTCGAGCCCGGCGCTGCTTAGTTTGCGCTTGAAAATATTTTGTGTTTCTATCCCCCACCCGCATCCATCGATTCCGATTTTGCTGATACCAATAAATTTCCTCATCTTTATAAGCCTCACGCAAACAAGAGGTTAGATCCGATATCATAGTCGGTTCCACCGCATCATCTGCCTAAGCCTCCTCCAACTGTTGTTTAAGCTCCTCAATTGTTTCTCGTCCGTAAGGAACCTGTGCTTTCCGCCACTGAGAGATTGCCCGTCTGCAACTCCCAATCTTGGCCACTAAACCAGTAGAATCCTAATCTCGGGCACCATCCCAACCCAGGGAAATAGCATCCATCAAACCCGCCTTACCAATCAACCTCCTATCAAACATAAAACACCGACGTCCTCTCGGGCACTTAGCACCAATACTAACCACCAAAGGTTTGTGATCAGAAGTGATCATTGGCAAGTATCCTGTAACCGTATCCGGAAACAGATCATGCCAATCCTCAGTACCTAAGGCCCTATCCAACCTACACCGAATAGGTTTTTTTATCCCGCCAACCTTTCCAAGACAGACAATCCCCAAGGTACGGAAATTCCAGGAAACCACAATCCTGAATCATTCCATTGAAAGCACAAAACGAAGCGGCATGTCTAAGCTTACCCCCACATTTTTCATGATTTCCTGTTAATTCATTAAAATCTCCAATTACAAGCCAAGGAGTTAATCTTGTCGATCCTATCCTCAATAATCTTTCCCAGACCATATCACGTTTGTTGGGGACAGGATCACCATATACAAAGGTTATGTTAAAAATCCTTCCATTATGAACAGCCTCAATATCAATTAATCTGTTGGTGGCCAATAAAATTGAAATATTAAAATCATCTTTATTATAAAATAAAACGAAACCTCCACTACAACCAACATGTTCCACTGTTTTTAAATTCTTATAACCAAAATGACCTACAAATTGTTTCAAAAAAGAAAAAGATTTTTTTGTTTCCACAAGAAATAAAAAATCTGGCCTATGTTTATTCCATAAATCTCTAAGATTTCCAATGGTGGCCTTATTTTCAAGACCCTGACAATTCCAACTTAGAACATTCATCTAACAATGTTTCGAGAACCGCCATATTGGGGTCCAATATGTTTGCCTTTGAGAGCCCCCAGCGGACCTCCACCCCTTCTCCCTTCACTCATAACCGCTCCCTTATAGCTCATTAGTTGAGCTTTCTCGGAGTGGTCCTCCAAACGACCCTGATTACCCACTGGAGCCATACTCTTGGATAATGGGCAGACAGATTCATCATGACAAAGACTAAAACATGTCTTGCACCAACCATAGAGTCTCTCGTAGAAGAGTTTAACGATAGTGACTTCTCCATTAAAGAACTCAATATCAGTCTCAAAACAAAGGGGTTTTAACCCGTCAACCGTGACCTGGACTCTACCACGATCAATGTCAACTGCCTCAACCACCCCTAGATCAGACCCAATATCACGAAAGGTTGTCTCTGCCCAAAACTGAATGGGAACATCAGACACCCGAACCCAGAACTTTAGGGATGAAGGGTAAGCAGGATCCACCACTTGAGTCCACCTCACCAAGGAAACCATCCAAGAGTCAAATTGAAATGGCTCCATCGACAAAACCTCGACAATATCATCCTCCTCATCAAAATCAAACTGGAATTTACCAGAACCAAGATCAGCACCAAGATATGCGGCAACATAATCAACAAGGATTTCATGTCTTGCATTTGTGGGTTGAAACATCTCCCAACAACCGTTTTGAGTAACCGGCAATGAGTGCAGGATTATCAAAGTATGATATCTTGATTCTACGCCTTGGTCTCGCCTCACTCTCCTTTTGCCCAGACAACCCCTCCCCATAAGCCCAGCTTGTGACATTGTTACCAAAGAACACCCACTCGTAACCGTAAACAAAGCTAACAAACACAAGAGCGTGTTGAAAGAGAAAGAAGCCAATGAAAGGTGCGTCAACACAATGAGACCCATAAACTCTTTATAGGGCAGAACACACGAACTAACAATTGCAGCAGATCAGCCAAAAACGGAAAATACGATTTCCCAATCTCCCGATTCTGAGAAAGCCTCCCAATGAAGGAAATAAACACCATGCCACTTGAAGGAAAAAAAATTCCCCAAACCATAACTGCGGATCCTGACCAAGAAGATCGGCGATACCGGATCCCGAATCCCATCAAAGGCCACTCAGATCGTATCCTCAGATACCAAAATCGCAGATCCATAACCAGAAAAAAAAAACCTAATAAGGAAACCAAATACAGGGATTGATTGCCATAACCTTCCCCGATTCCATCAAACCCCCAGAGTATCCACCAAATTTGCGATTTCACAATCGAAATTCCAGCAAGCATCTTCCAGACCACAGATCCAGATCCCATGAATCCCCAAAATAAACCCATACGCCAACCAGAGAAAAATCCAAAAACATTCGATCGTCACTGTCTCAGATTCGCCGTCGCCATCGCCTTATGTTTCTCTCAATATATATACAAATGAATATATTGTATGTTAGATGATAATTTAACATGATAAGAAAATATGTATGTCGATAAGTTAACTGTTAGCACAATACAAAATTTATAAACATGCTATATATAAAATATTAACATGAATATGTTATTATTATTTTTTGTGAATTGTGTGTATAAATAAGTATTTTATTTACGTGTTAAATGATATAGTATCAGTTCACATAACATATGTTATGTGGATAGTTATCATGTTAAACGAGTTATTATATTATACAAAATAAGTTCTAAAAATACATAAATATATTACTACCGATAACAATAATGGTAACACAAAAAAAAAGTAATCTTTTCCTTCTTCGAAGGAACTCTCTCTTCTCTCTCCTCTTCTTCTTCTGGTTTCAAAAAACAAAATCGGTGGTTTCTTCCTCTCCGGCGGCCACCACGGCGCTGTGAGGGGAATTAGTTAGTTTAATTGCTTTTTGTTGTTAGGTTTTTCTTTGGGATCCGATGAACTAGGCTAAACGGTGGTGTTGAGATTAGGGTTCCGAGTGTGGTGGTGCGATTTCAGATCTGCATCCGGCGAAGGTTCTTCACGGTGATCCAAACTTTGCGACGATTTCATCTTTTGATGAAGGAGTTGTGAAGGCGTTTTCGTTGGCCTCAATCTCTCTGTTTGTCTCTGCTTCTGTTGGCTTAGCTTATGTGGGGTTCTTTGCTTATGTTTGTGGTTACTTGTGGGTTGTCTTAGTCTCAGTTGTTGGGTTGCAATTTGTGGTTCCTATTTCTTCGACTTTGTTGCCTCCTCTTGAGTTGCTGGTGTTTTGCGTTGGCGAAGGTTTCGATTGTGGGTTCATCATTCGGAA
>NC_025686.1:6569617-6595448 GCF_000633955.1 Camelina sativa
TTCATCCTTTGATGAAGGAGTTGTGAAGGCGTTTTCGTTGGCCTCAATCTCTCTGTTTGTCTCTGCTTCTGTTGGCTTAGCTTATGTGGGGTTCTTTGCTTCTGTTTGTGGTTACTTGTGGGTTGTCTTAGTCTCAGTTGTTGGGTTGCAATTTGTGGTTCCTATTTCTTCGACTTTGTTGCCTCCTCTTGAGTTGCTGGTGTTTTGCGTTGGCGAAGGTTTCGATTGTGGGTTCATCATTCGGAAAGTAATTTTCTGCAAAGGCATCTACTACCCTTCTCTAAGTTCTTGTTGGGCTCAGGTTTGGTTTTCAAGACGATGCGGTGAGTTCGATATCTATTCCTTCTCTTGCGTGGCGTTACCAGTTTTTGGTCTGTAGGTGGCCTTTGACTGGGCCGACGAATGTCCGTGTTAAGGAATGGGTATTCTCTTTGGCGTTTTCCCCAATCGGATTTCAAGGTCTTCCTTTGAACTTTCGCTTTCTCGATTCTTCTGGTTCTTTGAAGTGGCTGTGATGGGTTAGGTTATGTGCTCTTTCCTTGTTGCTTTGCCGTTTTCATTTCCGTCGTTGTTGTGGCTGTGTGAGCTCGATTTAGCTCCCTTCTCGGGCTTTCAGTTTTGGAGGCTTTCCTTTGATCGGTTCTGCTCGAGGCTTCTGTCTGTAGCTCCTCTCCGACATCTACCTGTTCTGTGGAATGTTTATCGGACGCTTTTGGATTAGAGTTTTCGGTTTTAATTATCTGGAATTTCAAACTCCAATCCTTTATATTTGCTTTTGAGGTTTAATTCCTCGGTTTGTCTCTGGGGTTAGTTCTTTCAACTGCCAGCTTTTGTCTCCGGAAGATCAGATATTTCCGGCTTTGATTCCCTCTTTTGGGTTTTGATTCCCTCGTTTGGGCTTGTGGCTACGGTACTTTCCCGTATTTGTTAGCGGGTTTAAGTATCCGTCTTTGTCTTTGTATGAATAAACCTTGGATGAAATAAAAAGAGACTCTTGTCAAAAAAAAAAAAACAATAATGGTAACACACTATACATATTTGTAGCATGTTAAGATACAAAATACATCAAATAATATTTATTTTAACCAGTTAAGATATTAAATAATATTACACATTAGTAAACTAGGATGCCGAGGACATACATAACAAATGAATATATTGTATGTTAGATGATAATTTATTTATTTAACATGATAAGATAAATTGTAAGTCGATACGTTAAATGTCAGCACAATACAAAATTTATAAACATGCTATATAAAATATTAACAGGATAATAAAAATATATAAAAAGATAAATGGTCTTGTAGCAAACTATGTATCTCTTTGTAACATGTTAAAATATTGCCAAATTATACCACATTTTCCAAAAATTTCCGATCATATATTTCTGATGATGACCATTGACGGCTTGCCGGTTCCGAGTTGGCTTATTTTACTTGCCTCTCCACCTCACCTTCTCACCACGAACACTTTCGTTGTTCTCCGCTCCGACTCTCTTGCTCGTCGATCCTCCTACGTTGCTCTTCTCACCGCTCGTCATGTTTCCCCATCAACTGAAACAGATCACAGTTGATTCAATCCCAAGCAGGATTCAAAACCACCACAGCGACACATGATTGAACGAAAGAGAAGAGAGGAGAGAGATTAACAAAAAAATAAGAAAAACAAATAGATACAGAGGTAATGATGTAACTTTTATGACTTTTGTACTGTGTAAATAGTGATGTCAGTTAATTTTTCATTCTTCTGATGGTACAGATTGCAATTACCCTTGCATTTATAACATAAACCTTTTTTTTTTATCATCATTGAATCGACAAGGTCTGATTCATAGCCAATCCCTACAACGCGGGGTAACGCGACTTAGTGGAGTCGAACTCCGGTGGGACCGGTCGCAGAAGTGGTGCTGTAACCACTTGACTAAAGACACTTCCCATTTATAACATAAACTTATATTGCTTTACCTTCATCAAATTTCTAAACGTTTGAAATAATAACCGGTTTACCATAAATTTTGGATTCAAATGAACTTTAATTTAACTATCGGAATTTTATAATACCATCTTGATATATTTATTTCTAGTTCTTTTTCTATGAAAATAGTTTATATAATGTTTTTATTTTTTTTTAATTATCGTTCCCGTCTCGTATTCGATCTTCCCTATACATTATATTTTTTAACTAATTATGTATTAGTAAAACTAAAATTATTTGGGGTTAATTTCTGTGAACTAAACCTAAGGATCAAACCACACTTTTGTGCAGGGTTCTTAATTTTTTTAACCTTTTTAAGTTGTTTATATATTATTTAAAATAGTGAGAAGACCTATAATATAAAAATTTTGACAGAAAACATAAATTTGTCTAATTTTAATTCAACCCATAGTCTTTAGGAGCAATAATTGTAGAATTCCATTATAATAAGTATTGATAAAATAAAAAATGAAGTTAAAAATATTTTAAAACTAATGTTATTATAAGTTTGGTAAAAAAAAAATAATAATAATGAGTCAAAACAGTATATGTAATTCAATTTGATCATGTAGAAGTAATAAAAAAAAACATTTCCAAAGTTGTAAAAGTTGCATTCATAAAAATTACAGATTCAAAATGAATGTTTGGGCAGACTAACACAAAGTAATCCAAAAGTAGGTTATATTAATGACATTTTAAATATGTAATAATACCAAGCAGGATATATTGTTTACATGTTCTGACATGTTGCAAAATTACATATATCTCTATAGAAACATATATGATTAATTACACCAATAAATGAGTAATATTTTTATTTGATCTACTTAGTACTTATGCAGTTTTTCCCCTCAAATCTACTTATACATTTTAATTAAAAATAATATTTAAATAGTATCAGATGTGGCTAGGTTTACATTTGTATTCTTTTTGATTCTCTTGAATTTCCTGCAAGTGTATAAAAATAAAAATATTAAAATAGAAAACAAAAGAGAATAATATTATCTGGAATTGCATATACTATTCTACTTATAACTTTAAAATATAACTTTGTAATTAATTATTTTAAATGAAACTTTCTAATTGTTTGGTGTTGATTTAGTTAAACATCAAATTGATCTTTGTGCAATATGATTAAATGATATATAAGAATCATACAAATTTTATTTTGTGTATGAAACTTTCAAACAAAAAACTTACAAACAAACCAACA
The DNA here is from genome assembly GCF_000633955.1 of Camelina sativa. NCBI lineage: Eukaryota > Viridiplantae > Streptophyta > Magnoliopsida > Brassicales > Brassicaceae > Camelina > Camelina sativa. The sequence continues at coordinate 6,572,808 of NC_025686.1, forward strand.
TCGAAAGCTTTTTGAAAGTATTTATCACAAATACATATATATATATATATATATATATATATAACATTAAAATACTGAAAATAAGAAAAAGAAGTTAATTTTTCTTCCTACCCTAAAGATATCAAAGTAAAAACAAGAGAGCTTGTTAGCCTACAAAAAAATTATTTATACACATAAAAATATATTGAAACCCCATAAGCCCCCAAAGATACCAACCTGCAACAACAACAACATTAGACGTAAATCGTCCTTATGTTCACATCAAAAGTTTATGTAGGAATATTACTATAATCCTTTATAACCATTTTACAATCACCAAACCCCAAAAATAAATAACAACGTTGTTAAGTGATATATCCATTTGACTGAACATTAAGAGAAATAGATGTGACACGGATAAAAAAAGTTATACCGGATTTAGAACAGTCCATCTGAGAGTAGCAAAGAGGATAGTCATGAGTCATGACCTAATAATTATCAACGACATAAGTTTCCAAATCCAGTAGAAAACTCATTAAAACCATTAGTAAAATAACTATAAATAACTTACAATCCAAGCCGATCAACAACCTGCCATTGCCAACACAAAGTCTCCTTGGATAATCATAAAACCAAACTCCAAGGCAAACGTCATAGGAATAATGTATGATGAAGAAAAAAAGATAATAAAGAGGAACAGAGTATGTTACCATTGTTAAATTAAAAGTATTGACATATATTTGCCTTTATTTATAAGGAGAATAAGTGTGTCCAACAATTTTAACAAAAAAATCTTAACAAAATATTTGATATCACCATTCAATATCTTAATTGTTTGTCAAAATATATTTATTGTTTGTATCCAAATACAAAAGGAATTATTTCTAGATATACATAATTTCTGTAATTAATGATTAAATTGCGCTAATATTATCAGATTTCTCCGTTTTTAGGTAATTCAAATTGATAAAGATATGGAAAAGTCTCAGAACATCTTTCCATATTTTTTATTCTCATTAATATTTTCATTTTATATATTAGAAAGATAACAAATATATTAAAATATAGTAAAAAGATTAGTAATTAAATTTCTAAGATTCTCAAAATAAAATAAAGGGAACTATAACTAGATGGAATTCAACCTTTTTGATGTTGACAAGGGCTGTTAAATTCAAGGGAGCATTTGATAGGATGGAGTATGAGGATAAGTTGTATAATGACCATTTCTTAGAGGTTGATAATGGTAAGAAAAGGATTGGAACACCTAGAGTAGATCATTGGCGTCAGGTTGAGAGGTTAGTGAAGTTTCTTAATATTTTCTATCAATCCACATTGGTAGTTTCAGCTTCTACTACACTGAATGCACACAAGTGTTATGGTGAGATAGTTAATATAGCAGGAAAGCTTTAGTTGCTCTGTAATAGTTTTGATGATGATCTTAAGTTAAAAGCTTAGGAAATGTTTATGAAATTCGAAAAATATTGGGATGGCTTGAAAAACATTAACAAGATGTTGGTAATTGTTAGTGTTTTTGACCCGAGAAAAAAGATGCAGTTTGCCAATATGTGTTTTGAGGATCTGTATGGGAAAGGTAGTAAAACAGCTAAGGTGTTGTACGAATCAGTTATTAGCATCATGCGGGATATGTATAAGGAGTATAGTGAGAGAAACAAGACTGTCCAACCCGATGATGAAATGCAAATCAGAAATGCATCTCAAGCTACTCAAGAGCAGCCTATGGAAGGATCTGAATCTACTCAAGAGGATGAGTTTTGTGGGTACAATCCAGTGGAGCATAGGTACAATACATTGCTTAAAAAGATTGGAGTTAGGGACACAGATGAGCTGGAGACAAATCTTAAAGAAAAGGTTGAGAATCCTGAAGTCATGATGGGTATTGAGTATGATATACTCTCTTGGTGGAAAGTAAACAGTGGCAAGTATCCAATTCTATCACAGATGGCTCGTGANAATGCATCTCAAGCTACTCAAGAGCAGCCTATGGAACGATCTGAATCTACTCAAGAGGATGAGTTTTGTGGGTACAATCCAGTGGAGCATAGGTACAATATATTGCTTAAAAAGATTGGAGTTAGGGACACAGATGAGCTGGAGACATATCTTAGAGAAAAGGTTGAGAATCCTGAAGTCATGATGGGTATTGAGTATGATATACTCTCTTGGTGGAAAGTAAACAGTGGCAAGTATCCAATTCTATCACAGATGGCTCGTGATCTGTTTGCTATGCAAGTGTCGAGTGTTGCTTCTGAAAGTGCATTTAGCACTAGTGGGAGAATAATAGACCCATATAGAAGTTGTCTAACTCATTATATGGTTGAAGTTTTGATGTGTACAGAGCAATAGATGAAACAAGAGATCAAATGTGTATCAAAGGTGCTCACAAATGCACAGATACTTGCAGAAGTGGAATTTGAAGATGAGCTTGAAAAAGGTACACTTACTGATTTGATTTAGTTTCTTATCTGTTGATTACACAGTACTTAATCAGTTTTGTATTAATCTTTTTCAGAGTCTGACTTTGAAAACCAATTCAACAACACAATCTGATTTGAGATAGTAGGCGGCTTAAATACAAGGTGACTTTTGCATTTATGTTTTCTGATTTCAATTGTCACATTTTTTGTTTCTTGCTTTTGAATATTGATGTAATTCACATTACATTTCGTAGGTCCATTGGCGTTTTCTCTTCAAAAGTCTTCAAGATGTTGAATTTCAATCTCTTTGTCACATTATCTCTTCTCTTTTACTCTTTATCATACTTTTTGGTTTTGGACCTTTTGTTCAATCGGTTTTACTCTTTAGTTTTAAGTCTTTCTTCTCATTGATTTTATGTCATTCTACTCTACAACTCTTTCTAAGGTTATTGGATATTTGGATTAATGTCATGGAACTCCTTTTAAGTATATTGGATTTAGATTTCTATCTCTTTTACTCTTTATTCTCAATGATTTTGTGTTTGTATTTTGTAATGTTGTGTATTATAGGTACATCGGGTTTTGACTGCAGTTCGGGCTTTCAATACCACTTTGGTTTAAAATAACCGAACATGATCGGTTATCCGATCTTATTTTCGGTTTTGGGTGCAACCCGAACTTAACCGAACCCAACACTAACCGATCCGAACCCGACCCGATAATAGAGAATACCCGATCGGTTTTCATATCTATAAACCCGAATACCCGAAAACCCGAACTACCAAACCCGAACCCGAACGCCAACCCGAATGTCCAGGCCTACCTGGAGATGAGAAGGCCGGAGGCGGTATCTAAAAAAAACCTTATAATAATGATATCTCTAGTGAACAAATAATCAGAATAAAATTAAAATATTATTTCTAAAACATATTTTTTTGTTTTAAAAGATTGTTTACCAAATTTTCAAAATCAGTGTTTTATAACTTTTTTTTTTGGGAAAAGTACCATTGAGTTAGGGACATAACTCATATATAACTCAAAAATGTTATCAATTATTACCTAATATGAGTAATCAAGCGACTTTATCAACTAATTGTTTTTATTTCAATATCTAATTTAAAAAAAAAATTACAAACTCAATTTATTAAAACATAATGTTTAGAACTTATAAGTTAAAGAGAAAAATAATAAAAGCATTTACTCATTTTATTAATAACCATCATATTTGCAAATGCCCTTTAACTTTTCTACTTTCTATAATAAAACTTTGTCATAAATTCACATTGTAAACAAATTCATAAACTATTAAATTTTTTTTCTTAAAATGGGGCCGGAGGCGAAGGCTTCATATTGCCTAACGTAGGCACGGCTCTGCGGATGAGGATCTCAATACCAATCATCCCGACTCTAACCCAAGGCTGAGGACGTCTGCAAGTTCTCTTTCTGCTAGTTACTCAGGCTACCGTTGTTTTATTGATGGCTCTTGGAAGGCGGGTGACTCATTTGCAGGCGCAGGATGGATCTATACCCAGCTTCAGGATCCGACGATAATCATGGGGGATAAGAATTTTCGACGGAGTCTTTCTCCCTTGCATGCCGAAGTCGAAGCTTTCTTGTGGGATATGCGCTGCATGATCGGGCATGGTTTTTGTGACGTGGCTTTCTACACAAACTGTTCAGATTTGGTGAAGATGGTGTCTTCTCCTCATGACTGGCCAGCATTTTCGACATATCTCGACGAGATCAAGAGTGACAGGGAGGAATTATCTTCTTTCTCTTTATCTTTTGTTTCTATAAATGCAAATGTAAATGCGGATTCTTTGGCACGCCAAGCGCATACGTCTCCGCATAAGGTTTTGTTTGTAAACAATTTTTCATCCCATTGGCTCGTCTGAGCTAATCTTTTGTTGACCAAAAAAAGAAAAAAAAAGAAAAAAAAAATTTAGATCCGATCCGGGATCCACGTATTTATTTCATAAATGATTGATTTTGTCTTAACTCTAATGACATACCCTTATAATTTCTTACAAAACTGATGTTTATTTTATAAAATAACTTTTCAAATGATAGTAGAGATATAAAATCTCGATATAAAATTGATACTTTCATATATTCATTACTGTTCAGTGTATAAATGAAAAAAAAAAAAAACACCCTTGGATCTAGATTTATGATCGATACATTGATAGAACTCGAATAATTTCACGACAAATTTCCTTTTCAAGATTGAGACAAAATTTAATTATTTTCATATGATTCAACAAATATCACTTAAAAAATTTAAATAAAAATAAAATAATATATAAAATAAAGAAATTAATTCGCTTTTCTATATGTATAGATTTATCTTTCAAAAAAAATCTTTCACTATAAGTATCACAAAGGGCACCCCTTTTTTCATATACTCATAAAAACACTCTTACCTATTTAAAACACAAATACACATATTTCAAACCAAAGAAAAAAAAAGCACCAAGCATCATGAGCATTTTGAAAGGAGCACAAAGGTTTAAGCTCGTGGCAATTCATAGCATCATTAGCATGTATGGTGAATTGGTGATTATAAGAAACATGAACGTAGCAACTGCAAAAGTGATTGGCTACCCATCAATATAACACGTGGCGATCGCTAACCAGGATGCTATCTTGGCAAACTCGATCTCAACCGGTGAACCCCTACACACCAGGATGTGAAAAAACACATATAGATGTCGTGGTCCACCTCTAATAGTTCCTCAAAAGATGATATAATAAATAATAAAATTACAAGGTCTATTTTGTTTAATCCAAATTATTATGTAACATTAGTGATGATATGTGATGAAACATGAATTTAAGAAGATTTTGGAGTTTTTTTTTAAATCCCATAGTATTCAACTAGAGTTTAAAATTACTTACCAATTCCAGTGTTATGAAATCTGAGATTTCTTTAAATCATACAAAATAACTCAGAATCTCTTGTTGTTTAATTAATAATTTGTTAAAATCATATCATATCCAGTTTTATTTAAAATAATATGGATTTAAAAAAAAAAAATCTCAAAAGATTGATTTTAGGATATTTTGAACACAGAGGTGTTATTTCACAAGATTTGTTATTGGTTAAGAAAATAATAATAAAAAATTACAGAGAAAAAATGGTCGTTCATTTCTTATTTGCTTTTTTGTGTTCATATTCATATCTCTCTTGTTCTTCGGTCTAAAACATAACAAGTAAACAATGAAGGACTTATTCATTTGATGTTTTTAAAAAAACGCTAAGCAAAGTTAATGGTATGAAGCACATGAATATTAACCATTGTCGTTACTTATTTGGATCAAGCATGGAAAAAAATTCATTTGTACTAAGATTGTAGTACTCTGTTTTGACTCAACTTAATTTTGTAACGTGACTTGTCTTGTATATATTTTTTTAAAAAAAAAATCTCATACAATCATTATCAAATCTCACAAAATCACGAAATTTTTCTTTTTTTTTACAAATAAAAAGTTACAGAATTATCACCAAAATTTATTAAATTTCACAAAATCTTCTAAAATCAATGTTTCAATATACCCCTTTAGTATTTTGTTTTCCATCTCCACGCAGTGGATAAATATGACACCTAATACAGTATGTATATAGAAATAAAATACAGGTTATATATTTAGTTTATATGGAAAATTGATCTATATATCCTTCTGTCTTTTATCTTTTTCTACCTAAAATAAAAAGTAAAGAAAAAAATAGACCAACTTATATTCTCACGTCACAACAGATCAGATCCAAAGATTGATATAAATTAAATTAAATTCCCTAAATTTCTCTCATATTATGGTATCAATTTTGATATTATGGCATCTATTTTGATATGTATGGATTTGTCTTTCAAAATTTTTGTTTACTATAAATATCACGAAATGAAACCCCTTTTTTAACACTCATCAAACAACTTATAGCTATTTGATACACAAATACACATCTTCTAAAAAAATAAAAAAAAAATAAAGCACAAATCATCATGGGTATTTTGAAAGGAACAAAAAGGTTCATGCTCGTGGCGATATTTATAGCATTTGTGGTTATAAGTAATATAAATGTAGCAGCTGCAAAATTTATTAGCTATCCAGTGATAGGACGTGGCGATCCCCAACGACACTGTAGTCATGGCAAATGTCCACCCGATCAGGAGGTACATCACTACCATCGGGGATGTAACCAAATAGACAGATGTCGTGATACACCTCCACGACCACTACCAAAGCCGGTTCCTAAAAATATATAGTAGCAAAAAGAAAAAAAGAAAAAAAGGAACAACGTCAATTTATTATAATGTAACACCAAGCCCTTTGAATAAAAATAAAAATTATTGGTTTTATCTTTTTTTAGCAAAAATTGTTCTAAATCAATTCCCATTATATTTTACAATCTGATGAAAGAAATATTCTCTGTCTTTATTTCCTAGATCATACAACGAACCAATAAAATTTTCAAATATTAATTACGGGTGATGATGTTATATGTTTATGTCTGAACCAGTTCTTGTTATTGTAATAGGTTTAAAACGTGTTTCTTGTTATAAAAAAATGTGTAACTCGATATGTAATATGTTTATAGATTTGTTTGAATCATCACCTTTTTAATAAAACGGAAGTACACAATATAGATTTTGTAAACTTTATATTTTTAATAAATAGTTACAAATAATTACAAATAAGTTATAAATAGGTTATAGATTAATCCATATATTAATATTAATAGTTACACCTAAACCTCTTTTTAATAAAACGGAAGTACACAACATAGATTTTGTAGACTTTATATTTTTAATAAATAGTTACAAATAGTTACAAATAAGTTATAAATAGGTTATAGATTAATCCATATATTAATATTAATGGTTACACCTAAATATTAGAGATATTCTAAATTTATAATTAATATATTAATAGTAACAAATAAAATCATGGATATTCCAAACTGTATTTTTAGAAGATTTTAGTCTTATATCACGTTGTTTCCAAAGATCTTTAAACATAGTATTATAAATTTATTTTCCACATATTATATCGATAGACCATAACGTTAACCAAAAATAATTTACGAAATTAATAGATTGATTAGTTACAAGTTAAATAGTAGGTTACAAAATAGATTACAAAATAAAATTTAACCAGTGTTATAACATAGGTACTTATCTAGAATCATTGAAAATATAAAAATTACAAAATATGTGTTTTTTTTAAGCCTTCATATTCAGCATATGATTTTATTGCATAATATTTTATCCAAAAAAAAAACTTTTAAAAACAATCACATAAATTATATTTTATATAAAAATATAATATAAATAAAATGAATTTCAACTAACACGTGCTAGAGCACGGATCTTAATCTAGTGTCATTATAAAATAGAGAACTGACTATAACAAGAGAAGATCTTGATACTTTCATAAATTTGTTAACGAGGATCTAGATCTGTGATCGATACATTATTGTTAGAACCGGGAGTAGACCTGCTTGTGGATTGTTCATTCCTGTTTGAGAGGCAAAAGCCGGGTGGTCGAGGCACAGGTAAAGTGTCTGTGTTACTAGTGAGCATCACGACAAGCGCTGGCCACATTGGTCGATATGCAAGATCTTCTTGAACACGTAAAAGTCCGATATGGATGCATCTTATAATAATAATAGGCTCATTACCGGGAGAACTCTCTCTGATTGTCGGGTCTATGACTTGTAACTGTAACCCTGTTCTCCAAAGCTTCCAAGCCTAACAAAAGTGATCGAATAAAATTAATATATTTTGAGTTAATCATATACTCATATGTGATATGTGTAACCAAATTGCCAGGAGAATCATCAATGTCGTACAACTATAAATATATTCAAATCCCAAAAACTTTTAGTGTTAATTATTCCGATTATGAAGAAAAGAACTAACCATATTTAAAAACTGTTTAGAGATAATAAGGAAATCTAAATAAAATCAATTACCCTAATAATTAGCACTTGACATAACCACTCAAAAATTAAATGAATAATTTAATTTTGATATTTTTGGGAACAACTGTGTATAATTTGATTTCAAATCTACAAACTAACACAAAAATAAAATTAAATTTTCAGTTACACGTAATAGTTTACAAAATCATATCACAATAGTAATTCTATTTGCAAGTATAATCTTAATCATAATTATGTTGAGAAGAAAAGCTTAATCATAAATATAGATTTCTATTTTTTTTGGAAATTAAGCATATACTTCGAATCTGTATTTAAACATTTGATTCACAAATATATTATTAAATAACCGTGTTAATTAACCATAATATAGAACTCGACTAACATATTCACTCCTCACTAATCATTGAAACTTTTTTATTTTTATTCATATTTTTAACTTATGACGAAACAATGACTATTGTATGGTTTCAAACGAGATATACATGTTTTTTGAATTACTTCAATGAAACATGCGGTGCTTTTTTGAATTTTCTTTTTTTGATAGCAATGATTTGCTCATGTGTCAATCTTTTAGATTTTATATAAAGACTAATTATTTTTTTCTTTGGTCATGATTTGTTGATAGATTGTGTATAACTTGGATAAAAAAAATAAATCTGAATGTATCCAAACAAATATGGATTTATAAAAAAAAAATACAAATTTGAATGTAGCTTTTGTTTTTATGTGCTTCAATTTGACAGATAAACACATTTCACTACCATATATTTTAATGCCTCTTAATATATATTTCAAAAAAATTAAGAACAGATTTGGTGTATAACATATAGACCAATGATTGGACTTTCTTTTGCATGAAAGGAAGACATGTTGGCTGAGATAAGAAAATTGTTGGTAGGAGGGAGAGAATTTGATATATTAGCTCATTGAGATTTGATATTACCATTTTTGTTTTTCTGGTAAAAGATATTACCAATTTTTTTTTTCTTTCTACTATTTTATCCAAACCCATTACACCAATACTGTATATGATTTAATGTAATTGATTATACTAAAATTTATATGTCGCAAATATTCTCCATAGCGCGTGGGTGAGATTCTAGTAAGTTAGTAATTTGCAAAATTTATAAGCATTTTTTAACGTAAAAAAAAAAAAAAAATTAAACGCATTTAAGTAGTGAGTATATTTTTCTTCTTGAAGCTTCGTCACAAGAACAACCTTGCTCTTGATCTCTTCACCGCTACTTCAGTTCCAGTTGAAATTTTTCCCTACAAAAAACACCATACCGCTTACTAAACGTCAACATATATGACTAGCAAACCACCTCGCCCGATCATGTTACTGTCCGAAAACTTATCAGTTGCAGCTTCGATTGTCTTGAAATCAAATTGCACCGAGTGTAGAGTTGTGACCTCATCACCAACTGGACAAACAAAATGAAAAACATCTTCCACAACATCCAAAACTAATCCAGCATTTGGTAATGCGATTAATCTAAGAAAGAACCAACCAACCTTGAACTTCAACTGTTTGGTATAATTTCCTTCGCCTACTAACCAAAAATTGTAAAGGTATAGAGGAATAACACCACAATTTCCTGCTTGGAAAAACGTCAAGCAAACGTTCTTACTAGTTATTCTTATCAAACTCTTGTCCCGTTTACAAGAATAAATCTAAGCACACCTCTCTTCTGATGCAGCAGCATCTTGATGGCTTAGATACGTATTATTGGTTTTTACGTGTTTTTGTTAATTTAATTTTCTTGTTTTCTAAGAAAGACTTCTGGGTGTTTAAGTCTTTTTATTTACCTTCTCCTACGTCGGTTGTGACCTAGGTTGGAGACTATATAAGTATTCTTGGGGTTAAGGTTTTGAAGAAGCTTTTGATAATTAATAAACGAGATTTATCTCTCATCCCTTGTCTTGATTTGATTAGCTTCATCAAAACAGGAAGTCGGTCTCAAGAGATTTACACAAATCTCTTGATTGAGCAAAGAAGTAGGTCTCAAGAGAATAATTCAATTCCTTTGGTTGAGCTACAAACCAGTTCTTACGCTGCGCCTGGTTGGTATCAGAGATCCGCTACGATCCGTAACTATGCCGCGACCTAAGAAGGAAGTCCAGCCAAGTGAAGGAGAGCTTAACTGCCAAGCCATCACAGAACTTCGAGCTCAAGTTTAGAGCTTAGCAACGGTGGTTCAAGCGATAAGTTTGCGTAAAGCGGCTCCGGAGGAAGACAAAATTTTTGAAGAGGATGAATAAACAGAGTATGACGAGAATCCTTTTGGTGAAGAAAAGGTGAAGCTTATTCGTCAAAACGGAGAAGATGATAATGACGGCAGGTGGGAATCAAGCTTTAAGCTGGAGATTCCAGAGTTTTATGGAGGTTCTTCACCCGAGGATCTTTTGGATTGGTTTGTCACAGTGGAGGAAATTCTGGAGTTTAAACGTGTACCCTTGGAACGTTGTGTGCCTTTAATTGCAATCCATTTTTGACATCGAGCTGCAGCGTGGTGGGCACAATTGAAAGCAACTCGTTCACGTCAAGGGAAGGAGAAAATCACATCTTGGAGCAAGCTTCGTAAGCATATGCAAAAAAAAATTTGCCATTCAATTATGAGCAACTATTGTTCCAAAAATTGCAGAATTTACGTCAAGGGAATCGTACGGTTGAAGAATATGCTACTGAATTTTTCCTATTAATCAATTGTGTGGAAGTTAGAGATTCATAACAATAGTTGATTGCTCGTTTCATTGAAGGACTTCGTCAACAGATTCAACACACACTCAACCTGTTTCACCCTCTTTCTCTTGCCGAAGCTCATCAACAAGCAATCACCATAGAAACACAGACCAAAGGCAATTATTCGGGTTGGAGTTCTTCCCACATGAATCGACAACCTTCCCCTGATACTCCTTTTGCTCCAGAAGTCACTGTTCCTGTTCCAGCTAAGGAGACAGCTATTGTTCCTGTTGACACGAACCGACTAGTCCGTACGAGAACTCTCCGTTGTTTTGCTTGTGGAGAACCGGGGCATCATCAGTCTGCTTGTCCGACACGCTGCAGGTCAATTGGTGGCAGCTTGTCCTGTGGGAAGGTTGTTAAAGGGTGGGGACCAGGGTTCGAGGAACGCCTGGCGCACCAATAACCTACTGGTGGATGTGGATTTCCACAGTGATGGGTTAGGATCGATGCCCTGCAGGGCCAGCTTGGGGTCCGTTTGGGTGGCTAGCAGTGAGGCTAGTGGGCTAGCAGTGAGGCTAGTGGGGTCCACGGACGGGTTGTCATAAGACCAGACCATGATATTTTAATTTTAAACACATGGAACATACCTGGAACCCTCTCCTTGTGAGATCATGTCACTCACTTGTCTCGGCACATACCTCAGATACTACCACAACCTCTTGGATTGTCAAAGATCACTAGTCAACAATGATGGATAGACTTTCACACTGTCATGCCTTTAGTCCTTTTGATGCCAACCAAACATGCATAGGCAGCTGGAAATTCTTTGGAGAGATCTAACAGTATGAATCGTTCCCCCCCCCCCCTTTTTTTTCTTTCTTCATTGCGTTGAAGCTTCACAGTGCTGGGGCTTAGAACTGTCACATTTTCGTGCTTCAATGGTCTTGACACCCATTGATATCATTTGGCTTAATCAATCACTAACGTCAGCTTAAGCTACTGAATGTAACACATGGCTTTGTCTCTCCTCAGCTCTTTGACCTCCTAATGACATGACAACATTTTACTGGGACATGGACCGGCATGACAAGCAGTTATTTTCCATCCATTCTTTAAGTACAAGACAACTGCTAACCTCCTATATATCTTAGGATTTCCATGGTCTGATTCGAAATGTGTCCCTAAAAGTCAATGGACTTTCGCAGATTAGTGAATCTGGTAAAGTACAAAGGTTTAGTAAACAAATCAGCCAGTTGAAATTCAGTACGAATATGATCGATCTCAGTCATTTTCGCCTCAACTAATTCCCTAATGAAGTGATGTCTGATATCTATGTGCTTGGTTCGCAAATGTTGAACATGATTTTTCGAGATGTTTATTCCACTTTGATTATCACAGTGAATTAAGATAGTATCAGAAACAATACCATAATCATCGGCCATCTGCTTCATCCACATCAGTTGCGTGCAACAGCTACCCAAGGCTATGTACTCCGCTTCAGCTGGTGACAGAGACACACTGTTTTGCTACAATCTGTGCCAGGATATGAGATTGTTTCCCATGAAGAAGCAACAACCACTTGTGCTTCTGCGATCATCCACAGAGCCCAATCGGCATCACAGTAGCCTGTTAGACTGGTGGTTGTGTCCTTGGTATAATAGATACCCAGTTCGATTGTGCCTTTGATGTACTTGATGATCTTCTTCACAGCCAGGAGATGTGACTTCTTAGATCTGGCTTGATATCGAGCACACACACCAACCGCTAAGCAGATGTCCGGACGACTTGCTGTCAAATACAGAAGACTACCAATCATCCCTCGATACAGCTTCTCGTCCACATCTTCTCCTGCTTCATCCTTTGAGAGCTTGTCATTCACCCCATAGGTATCTTGGGCTCTTTACTGGTTGTAAGGCCAAATGTTGTTATCAAGCCTCTTGCATATGTGCTTCGAGACACAAATATGCCATCAGCCGACTGTTGTACCTGCAAACCCCAAGAAATAAGTTAGTTCACCACACATACTCATTTCAAACTCATCAGTCATATTTTGGACAAACTGATTAACGAGTTGCTGGCAAGTTGATCCAAAGACAATGTCATCAACATAGAACAAACAGAGTCTTGTCCACATTCCCGCAAACATAGCCTTGTTCCATAAGGAATGTTGTCAACCTCTCATACCAGGCTCTAGGTGCTTGTTTAAGCCCATACAGAGCTTTCTTCAGTTTATACATATGTTGCGGATATTTTGGATCTTCAAACCCTTTAGATTGTCAACATAGACCTCCTCTTGAAGAATCCCATTAAGAAAGGCACTCTTGACATCCATCTGATGCAATGTGAAATGTAATGCACATGCCATGCCAAACAGGAAGCAAATGGATTCCAATCTCGCTACTGGTGCAAAGGTTTCATCAAAGTCGACTCCTTCTACTTGTGAGTAACCCTGAGCAACAAGACGAGATTTATTTCTCACAATGCATCCATTTTCATCGCTCTTGTTCTTGAAAATCCATTTGGTTCATACCACATTAACATCCACCGGTCTACTTGTGAGTTCCCATACATTACTTCGAGCAAACTGTTCAAGCTCATCTTGCATAGCAGCTATCCAAAATTCATCGGCCAGTGCTTCTTTATGATTCTTTGGCTCAACCGAGGAAACGAAACATGCAGACTGTACAACTTCAGAGTCCTGAGGCACTTGCTGAATGATTGATCGCTGTTTCTTTCCAGCCAGATGGAGAAAGTCAATTTGTTTTCCCTGGTAACTCTTCCCCTCTGAATCTCGCCAATAACATCATTAGAGGAGTGATTCCGATGCACCTGAGAGACATCCGGAAGAGGACACACCTCAGAAGAAACACAGGGAGGTGCTGTGAAGGCTGGCGGCTCGAGAACACTAGAAGGAGCGTCAGGAGCATCAGTTACCAAGTCATCAGGAGAAGGGATCGGTATGAGCGAGACTTGCTGGAAAGAAATATCATCAAACACCACATTGACAGTCTCTTGAACAGAACGCAGATGTTTGTTGTACACACGGAAAGCAGTATTGTTGCCAGAATAACCCAGAAATAATCCATCATCGCTCTTGGAATCAAATTTGCCCAGCTGATCTTTGTCGTTTAAGATGTAACAAACACAGCCAAAGACATGGAAATAGCTGACTGATGGAGTGCGACCCTTCCACAGTTCATAGGGTGTCTTGGAGGTTCCTGGTCGAACATACACCCGATTGATAATGTAACATGAAGTATTGACAGCCTCAACCCAGAACTGTTGTGGAACCTGATTCCCATGAAGCATTGCTCTTGCCATCTCCTGCAGAGTTCTGTTCTTCCGTTCAACTACGCCATTCTGCTCTGGAGTCCTAGGTGCAGAAAATTGATGCATAATCCCCTGAGCTGTGCAGAACTGGTTAAACTGCTCATTCACAAACTCACCACCTCGATCACTGTGTATCGCCTTGATAGCCCACTTCTCGCCTTTGATTTGAAGAGCCAAGATGCGAAAGCATTCAAGTGTATCTGATTTTTCCCTAAGGAAACACACCCATGTGTAGCGAGAGAAGTCATCGACCAGAACAAAAAATGAATCGTTTTCCTAACAGGTTATTGACACGAATTGGACCCATAAGATCCATGTGTACCAATTCCAAAAATACGCTCAGTGCGCACATCAGGAACTGCCTTGTGTGACACCTTCACCTGTTTTCCTTTGTTGCATGGTCCAAACACAAAATGTTGATCAGTCTGGAGTTAGGTATTCCTCGAACAATGTCTTGATGTGCGAGTTTGTGCATGGTGCGTATGTTCAGGTGACCAAGCTTCTGGTGCCACAACTCAGTGTCAGTCTCAGTGGATGCATGAAAGCAATGATTTGTTGACTTCCTCATATAGCAGTTATTACCTGATCTCTTGCCTTCGAGTTTCACAGATCATTGTTGATCAACAACTTTGCAATCTCGTTTAGTGAAAGTGACATTCAGGCCTTCGTCACACAATTGAGTGACACAGATGAGATTTGCCTTTAATCTATCAACCAAAAACACATCTCTCAGACTAGGTTGTGCACTCCCACCAGTAACACCTTTACCTTTGATTTCACCTTTTGCTCCATCACCGAAGGTAACCCGACCAGTAGACACATTCTCAAATTTCAACAAGTTGGTATGAGCTCTAGTCATGTGTCTGGAAGACTGGAACAGCCGCTATCAAAGTATCACTTCTTTTGATCCGAACCAAACTTACCCTCAGCTTGTGCTACATTACATTACATACCACTCCTTTTGACAAATAGGGGCTTGTTGAGTGGTCTCATATCTCTAGGATAAGTCACTTGTTGAGTGGTCCTTGACATGCGGTTGATGTACTCAAAGCACTGTGCTTTAAAGTGAGTTAGATTTCCACAATACCAACACCCATTCCTTTGACTTCGTGAAACTTGATAGGCTGATCCAAATGCCTGACGTGCTGACTAATGATTTGCAGCCAAACCATATGGATCAAATGACTGAGTCACAGGCATAACTCTAAAGGGTGCTCGGTAAGAAGCCTGAAATCTCCTTTGAGGACGAACATTTCTTGCTTGATGAGAATCAGTTTTGATTGGGACTGCCGCTTGTGTCTTTGATTGGATGGGTGTAGCTTCTTTGTTTTCTGCATCAAGACCCTTGACAAACTTCGTGGATGTTGAGGCATTGTTACCTTGGTACCCAAGTCCTCACTTAGTATTACCCATCCTCCCACTACTCAAAATGGTGTCAAGATCCTTTGTTCCCTTGCTCAGCATTCTGATGTTTTTGAGCTGCTCTTCCAATTGCTTTTCTAGTCCCTAGGACTTAGCTCTTTCCTCTTCAAGATCTGACGACAGCGAGTTGAATCTTGCCAGCAGATCTATTTTTTCAGCCAGCAGCACATCATACTCCTGAGTTTTCTGAACCAGACTAGAAATTAACAGAGTAACCTGTTCCTCAGTGGGTAGATCTGCCTCTTCATCTTCAGAATCTGACACAACAGCTGGTTGATCCTTTTCTCCCTTTTCCACCACTTCATCTTCCTCAATGACTCCTAGCAGAGCCACGTAGTTATTGAGAACTTCACCATCTTGCTCGTTATAATCAGAGTCACTATCACTCCAGACTACAAACGATTTGGATCTACTCTCTTTAGTAGGAAATTCAGCCTTGGAGTGACCATATCCTTTGCATCCATAGCACTGCATCAACCCTCTACGCTTGTAGTTAGGGCACTCTACCTTGAGATGTCCGTATCCTTCACACTCCAGACATTCACGCTCTTGCCTATCACCCTCTTAAATTCCCTCTCTGAATCACTTCTGACTGTAGATGGGGATCCTTTGTGCTGACCACGCTCCATTTTTTTTGAAGAATTTCCTAACAAGTAATCCAACTTTTTCTTCATCTGCAGTATCTTGTGTCTCAGCATTCTTCGGAGTTTCAACAGCCTTTAGAGCAAATGAGTGTTCAGCGCGATGTTCCTTTTTCTTAAGATGCATCTCAAACGACTGCATCATCCCAACAACTTGACTGAACTTCAACTCATCTGAGTTCAAGGAAACATCAGTGGCAGATCTATGTGGTTGAAATTTGTCTGGAATGCTCCTAAGAAATTTCTTCACTAGCTTCTTGTCCTTGAAACGCGTTCCCATGATAACAGCTTCCTGTGTGATAGCACTCAAACGACTGTTGTAGCTTTCAATGGTCTCTCCTTCTTCCATGGACAGATTATCGAAATCTGAGGCCAGATTGTCCAGGCGTGTCCTTTTTACATTGCTAGTTCCTTCAAAGGTAACTTGGAGGATATCCCAAGCTTCTTTCCCTGCCACACAACCCTGGACACTATTGAACTGATCCAGTGGCAGGGAGTTGAAAATCACCGACAAGGCCTGAGAGTTGTGTTTAGCCTCAGCCTTTTTTTCAGCAGTCCACTGCTTCCGAGGTTTAGCTATCGATTTACCCTTATCATTTTTGACGATTGGTTCGGTCCAGCCATCTTCAACTGCAAACTAGGCCTCCATGACGATACCTTGAATAGCCTGTTTGACCGACACCTTCCAATGCCCATAATGCTCTAGATCCAGTTTCAGAACTTTCGGTATCGCAACAAAAGTTTGTGGTTTCTCCATACCTCTTGTCACAAGATCTCACCTGTTGAAAAGACCAACAGACTTTTATCAGGTGTCTACTCTGATACCAATTGTAAAGGTATAGAGGAATAACACCACAATTTCCTGCTTGGAAAAACGCCAAGCAGACGTCCTTACTATTTATTCTTATCAAACTCTTATCCGGTTTATAAGAATAAATCTAAGCACACCTCTCTTTTCTATCTAAACTCTCACCGGTATAGATCTAAGAGAACAACAGTCACCTGCTTAGCTTTCTTTTTATTAGTCTTGAAGTTACAATCTCACGCAAAAGGTTTTTCAAGTGTTCAAGAAAAAACCTACCACACACCCCCTAGATCTTTTATATTCGATCATCCTTAAACCCTAAAAAGATCTTCAAATCTTCAAGTACGGCAATATCTTGTTTGCCACAATCCACCTTCCTTAACCATCGCACACAATATTCTCCAGATATTCTCTCTCTCGATTCTGCTTTATCTTCTCATATCATCCCGCTCGGACTTGCCACGTCAGCACACGCAACCACTTCAGCACCTCGGCCGTCTGGGATCTGATGCCGCTCCCTGATTGACACAACGCTCTGCTCGGCACAACGACTTATTCCTCACAGCGAGTTGTTGTAGAATCTGCATTTACAAAAATCCTACAACAAGTAACAAGATAACGACTGTAGGGACAAAAGCAGCCACTATAGTCCCTATACAAATTGTTTTTCCATCTGCATAACGAACGATCATTGCATATGAGTAATATAAGTTTCAGTTAACAACAAATTCTAGTCAAAATCATATGGAAAAATCACCTTTGGCGATTGTATTTTCATGATCGTGTACTTGAGGATTCAAAGAAAGCGGTGGCTGAGACTGCGGTTGAGGCCATGGCAATATAATATTCTCGAAAGCTCCTGGGAAAGGATGCAAATCCCACCGGACAAAGCAACTTGATCTCATAACAGCACCACCTTGTTTATGGCGACAACATGACTCATAATCATGAAGATTGGCAATATAATCCCCGGAGAAACATCCCGTGTACATTGCATCATCGCGTATAGAATTTGGCTAGTTGTCATTGAACCAACACCAGCTGCATAATACTTATGTCCAAGAGTCCTCAGTGGAGGTGGAGTTAAGGTACGGGACATTAAATCTTGACCGATTCTATTAAATACCGTAACGTTAGTGTTAATATCTCCGGTACTGGACAGCACTTGAGTTGGTTCTAAACCGTATGATCCATAACCATAGAAAGAAATGTTGGAATAACGTACCATACAACAATCTGGCCATGTATAACATTCGGTTTGGTTAGGACAACTCCTTAACAAGCCCTCTGATGCGCCTATGATGCAATCTGAGCAAGTCTCAGGTTTAGTTCCAGGGATACACATGATGTTGATGAAGATCCTGTTGGGATTTTGGCCGATCGAGGAGTTATAAGACCCGTCGTGAGTTATGACTTATGACATTAGCAGCAAGAGGAGAGGATTTAACGGCTGTTGAAGTCGTATGTACAATTGGGTTTAAAGAATCTATTGAAACAGAATTCGTGTGGAGAAACAGAATCTAAGGTCATGAGGAAAACCAAAAGATTAGTAAAAAAACAGCCTTGAGCTTCATGCTGACAAGACCAGGACCAAAGACTTGTGTTAGATGATAGAAGTAGGAAGGTAACTTACTTCAAATACTTGTGTATATCCTTTGATGAAAGAAAAGATTGTTGACTTTGACAAATAAAAAATGTTAAAAGCTGGTCNTTTTTTTTTTTTTTTTGTGCAAATGTTAAAAAGCTGGTCAAATGATAAAAAAAATGCAATCTCACTTCTCCACCAATAATATGGATTCATAATAAACATATAATAATAAGCAAGTAGAGGGTGCTGCCAAACAAACAAAAAAAAAGCAAGCAAATGTGAATTGGTAGATTCCTATGTTATGTTTCTCTATTCTATATTAGATTTGGAGAGAAAACCAAACAAAAACAAAGGAACACGTGCCGGAAACATTGATTTAGAAATCCGAGTGAACAGACCAATTTTGGAGACAATAGTTGCAATGGAGTCAACAAACAGACTAAAGAAAACTAGTATTTACATGAACATTAGTTTTCACTTTTCAGTACATACAAAACATGCTTGAGTTAGAACCTTCAAAAACACAAATCTTCAATTAGACAAAACCTGAATGAGTCAGCTTATTTGCTTTACTTTTTTTCATCTCCGAACTCAGCTTGAAGAGACCAAACCCTGTAAAAGAGAGTTTCAATGCATTTAATTAGAGTCACTTCAAAACTAAACACAACAAATGTATAAGAAGAGATATGAGAAATTATAGAAACACCTCGGGTATGAAGGAACTGTCATCTTCAACGAGGAACTAAGTCATTAATCAATGAATCATTGATAGAACCAGGAACAGATCTGATTGGAGGTAGAAACATCTCCATTCCCTCGTATACTGGTGACTGAGGCACTGGTAAAGTGATGGAGTTACTTGTGAGCATCATGATGATAGTCGATAAATTTGGACGCTCTTCTGGATCGTTTTGGACACATAATAGTGCAATATGGATGCATCTGATAGTTCTTTTCAAGTTCTGAATCCAGGAGCTCTAGTGGTGATCCGTTTCTCCAATGCCTCCAAGCCTACCACAATGATCAATCAAATGAATATCAAAACCTTAACAAGGTTATAGAAGTAAAATCTTCTGAAAGTTTAGGTCCTTTTATGCTCACATGTGTTATCAAATTCTTCCCGGATTCATCAGTTTCATGGAAGTTGCTGTTTCTTTTTCCGCTTATAATCTCAAGAATCAAGACCCCAAAACTATATACATCAGACTTCACTGAGAATTGGCCATGCATCAAATACTCTGGAGAAATATAGCCACTAGAAAGAAACAAAAAAAAGTCTTGAGTTTACCAGTGATACAAAAGAGTCAGAAAAAAACTTTCAGAGATTGATAAATAATAAAGGGGAAAAGAGTATTTACTGGGTTCCAACTACCCTCCTTGTATCGGCTCGAGATTGATCCACCCTCAAAATCCTTGCCATTCCAAAATCTGCGACTTTGGGTTCCATTTCAGCATCTAAGAGGATGTTACTAGCTTTGAGGTCACGGTGTATGATTTTAAGAGGCGAGTCATGATGAAGATATAGTATTCCTCTAGCAGTCCCGACAATAATCTTGTACCGTTTAGGCCAATCCAGCTGACCTTGCTTGGTAGGTTCTGTAGAAGTAGTTCACTATGAGATTAAAAACCAATGTTTCAAGAAATCATTAGAACTTCAAAAATGTGAGCTGAGTGTTATATGCAAGATACCAAACAAGAACTGGTCGAGACTTTTATTAGGAACAAACTCGTAAACGAGTATCTTTTCTTCTCCTTCCATACAAAACCCGAGAACTCCAACCAAATTTCTGTGCTGGAGTTTTGCCACGAGACTAGTCTCATTCTTAAACTCTTGTACACCTTGAGCTGATTCTTTTGATAGCCTCTTCACCGCAATTTCTGACCCTTCATGAAGCACGCCCTACAAATAATATAGAGAACACTTTAGATCTGACCATCTAGAGTATATATTTGTTATTGGCTTAATGCATACACTTAATTTCAAGAGTAATAAAAAATATAAGAGTAGGGAAAATTTTTACCTTGAAAACTTCTCCAAATCCACCTTGACCGAGCATGTTTCTCTTCGAAAAAGTACATGTTGCAGCTTCAATTGTCTTAAGATCATATTGCAGTGAATTTGTGGTTGAAATTTCCTCTGCAACGCGAAAATGTCTAATTATTCCTTGCAACATAAATCGAAACCATAATAATATTTCTTGTATAATCACTAAAAAATTTGCAGTTATTTACCAAATAAACATTGGTTAGCTAATAAGAAACTGCAAACAGTTGACAATGGAACTGAGTAAAGTATTCCTACTTAAAAGTCCCATGACCCGGAATTATGGTGTTTTTCTTATTAAGAATGTTTTCTGGTTAAAGACAAAAACAGTGCATAAATCGCGAATCAACTCACCTGAAGGAGCAGTTTTCTTCCTTCTGCAAACAAGTGCTACTACTACAGCTGATAACACAGAGGATATAACTCCGGTAGCAACAACAATGACCACAATGATTCCCACTGAGATATTATTTTTGCTATCTGGGCATACAAGAAAAATCACAGAGGATAGTTTTACGATAAGAAAAATACATCAACAGTAATAGAATGTGTTTCAAATCTTTGGTCAGAACTTAGCAGAATGATACATAGCATTTCAGTTGGAGGAATTACCTGACGGGGGTGGAGGTGCCAAATTAAAAGCTCCGATGAAGGGATACAGATCCCACATGAAACAGCAGCTTGGCCATGCAACAATTCCTCTTTGTCTCCTACGGTTGCCATATTCAGAAACAGCTTCTCCCAGACACTGGTGACACTTCCCTTCTTTTAGATTAGGAGTGCATAGCATTAATGCATGTACAGTCTGGAAAGCTGTCAGATTTGTTACATCAGTTGCATAATATTTACGACTAGATAACGATGCATTCTTATCCAAGGATGCTTCAGTTATCATACGATTCGTTAGCATCCCCCATATTTCATTTAAATGCGTTGGATTTGCTTTGATATCCACATCGCTGAGCTCCATGTAAAGTGGGTGCATATCAAGCCTTTCTAAAAATGAGCTGCTAGAGTAACGAGCAAAACAGAGCGTCTTATGAGGTGTCCATGTATACGCTTCAGTTTGGTTAGGACAATTCTCTATCAATTGGTCAGCCGCAACCTCGAGACAATCCGAGCAAACTGTTGGTTCGGTCCCTTCGATGCACATCCCCACTGCGAAAACTTGGTCAATACCTTGGCCTATTGATGAATCATTATAGAAACCATTTTCAGCCTTCACATTAGAAGCCAGAGATGAAAGGATGATTCGGCGGTTATCAGCATACTTACTACTGCGTTGAAAAAACCCAGTGTCAATACATTGTTGTGAAGAGACAACAGAAATTATGCTTATGAGAACAAACAAGAAGAACAATAAGGAAATCTTCTTGGCCATGTTTATAACAATGCTTTGAGCTTAGTATATGCATATCTCTACACTTTGGTATCAGTTTAATACTAATCGAGTTCTCTTTACAAGTTGCAAAACTTAAAATATCCATGGCATTATAAAAAGCTAAGTCAGAGCATAGACAAAATCAGAGAGCCAATCATAGCAAAGAGCTAATGTGTTTTATGTTTATAACAATAATGTTGAAGTTTCAACTATGTACATGATGTGAGATGCACCCACAGACTACACGCCCACTATGCTTGTTGAATGAATCTCCTAAATTTAACACAACAAAGCAGAGTAATAGAGAGAGAGTGCGACATATGAGTCATACCATTGGTTGCGTTAATAAGGAAAGCCAATAGCTTTTTTTTTTTTTTTTTTTTTTT
>NC_025686.1:6595613-6603449 GCF_000633955.1 Camelina sativa
TTTTTTTTTTTTTTTTTTTTTTTTTGACAACGCCAATAGCTTTATATAATAACAATACTTTGAATCTTTGATACCTTCAAATAGCATTCTTATTAATTTATTTAACCAGCAAATTGAGCAATCGAAAGAACCAAAATTATTAATCAATTGACACTTTCAAGTTTCAATATCTTATTACTTTCATCATCACAATCAGTAATACAAAAACATTATCACCATTGTTGACAAATCATTCAACTTGAGTATAGAATTAGAAACAAACCTATAAACAAACAAACAGTAAAATGGTCATAAAATTTGAATCCTAACGACACCAAAATTATCTGGGCACACCCAAAAAATGTGTAAAGAAAATTGAGTAAAGGATCAAAGGATTGACCTGACTGACTCAAAGTTTCGAACCCCGCGGCAAGAAAATTACAGGCCAGTCGAAGCGTCAAGAGTCAAGACCAATTTTGGACAATGTGGGACAGCATTACAATTCCCATCGCTTACGTCTGGTTATATGAGTTAGGCAAAACTCCATCAGACGTTTTCCTTGACAAAATCTAAGCACACGCACCTCCACTCGATACGGGTGGTCGGGTGGACATCTTAACCACTCGAAGCATTGAAGAAGCCTTAAAAAAAAAAACACGTGAAATCGGAAGCTTCTACGAGATAATTGATTGGAACGGAGCAAGCTCTACAGTGTCGATAAAAAGGTTTCTTCGATCCTCAAGCGTAACAAAGATCGAATCGCGAAACCCTAAATTGCCAAATTTTGAAAATAAGCAAGTTGAGAAGAAGAAGAGAGGCTGAAACATAAGAAAAAAGAGAAGGGGGTTTATGATTTTAAATAAAACTAGTTTAGTAACCAACCGGTTTGGTTTAAACACAAATCGTCTCCTTCAGTCTCAGACTCTCAGTTCTCAAAATCACACAATATCCGCTACTTTTTAAATATTTTAAAATCTTCTCCGTTACGTTACAATATCCGCTACTTCTTCCGGTGTAATCAAAGATATGCTCTTAACTGTCATTGTTTTATTAAAAAAAATATAAAAAATGTATTAATCTATACTAGTATTTTTGCAGCAGTTTTTGCTCAAAAATACCTTTTGGAAAGTTTTTATATTTAATGTATTTACTTTAATATTAGTTACTAAAACTTCAAAATTAATTATAGATAAGATTTAAAAAAATAAGGAATTCTTTCTACCACATTCAAACATAAATATATGATTCCCTTTCGTTTTTTTTTTGAATTTATATTTAAATTATCTTGAATTATTCTATAATACATTTAGTTAATAAAAATTGTGATTTTTTCCTATATATGAAGTAATACAAAAAATTTAAAATGGACGTATATTACTCAATAGATGAATAAAAAAAATACGGGTACAATATCCACATCGTCTAAAAAATTGGGCAATGGTTCAAAGTCATATTATAAAAGATACCAAAATGATTTCAAATACAAATGAGTAGAAAACTTGATTTATCAGGCATTCAAACTTTAAAAACTTTTATTTGGTTTATTCCGGTTCATTTTAAAGATTTTTAAAAGGTTAAATATGAAAAATATTTAAAACTTTTAAAAAGTTAAATATGATAAATATTATACCGTGACGGAATAATATAGCGGGATGGGTTTTATTGATGATATACTGTGAGTTAAAATATAATGTGAGTGAAAAATATTAAAAATTAAGATGATATAGTGTGAGTTAAAATATCTCGGGACGGGGTTATATAGTAGGACGGGTTTTATCGATATTTATATAAATTAAAAAATATAATCAATTCTGTGTTACATGGGTAAAACATTATTTCATTATTTAGTTAACATTGTCGGTATCAGAGAATAGACATATCTAATTAAATTAATTAAATAAATATTATGTAAAAAAAATTATATTGCGGTATTATATGGTTTATTTAACAATTATTATATAATTACAACATATTTAACTAAAAAATACAACTTATAGTTTAAGTATTTTAGTTATAAATAATTTTGCCCTGCGGTGTACCGCGAGTCCTAATATAGTGACATTGTAATAAAACAAGTAGTTTTATCAACTAATAAAATATTTTGATTTTTGAAGTGACATTAATAAAAAAAAGATGAATGTATCAGGATAATAAAATATTTTGAAAAGAAAATAAACTTTAATTAATCTTAACATTTTTACAACAGTTTTGGCAAAGAAAGCTTGAAGTTGGAAAATATTTATATCATATGCTATTATAATTAAGACGTTTAAAAAATATAAAAAATCAAAATTAGCAAAAATTGGGTGGAAATACATGTTTTCCTAAAATATATGAACAAAATAAATTTCTATTTTCTTTTTTAATTACAAGTTTTAAATTTTTTAATGAAAAAAGAAACTAAAATATGTTACCTTCTTCAATTTTGATTTTCTATAATTTGTTTGGCAAATTTATTTTCAAAGATTTTGCAAAATAGTAACTGATTTTCCATCATATATGTTTTGTTTCTATAAGTTTTTTAATGTATTCTTTGTTAAAATGGATAGAGTAATGTAGGATAGAAAAAAACAGAAAAATAAACTAACAATGTATGATTTTATTATACTACATGTATTTTGTTTCAACCTCCACAAATGATATACGTTTTTTTTTACTTCAAAAATGTGTCATTTATAAAGTTATGATGTCAAATACAAATATATATCTTGTTACAAAATTCTCTTTAAGGGGCATTTACAAAAATACTTTTTTCTATGTTACTATTCAAAAATATCCTTTCATGTTATCCTTTTTCAAAAATATTCCTTTTCTATATACAAAATGACTAAATTCTAAACCCTAAACTCCAAATACTAAACTCAGTCCCGTTAAAACTATACCTTAAATGTAAAATGGAGAACCCAAATCAAAAAAAAAATTCTAAATGCTAATTTAACATATTGTAATTGTGTAAAAGAGGGTCAAATTGTGGTCAGTCCTCCAACGAGAGTAGTAGAGGAGTCCATGTCCTTGGTTATAGACGCGATTGGTGTTGCCCCTGTGGTGATTACTGGGCTTCAGGGTACGGAGGTGATAATGCACAATGTGGACCAAGGTTCCGTTCCGGAGAAGCAACAAGTTGAGCTGCAGGGGTCGGGTATTGAGCAGGAGCATACGCAGTCTCTTCAGGGCGGTACCTCTTTGGTTGTCTCTGAAGGTTCGGCTACGACTTTGCGGGTCGGAGAGGTTTTGGGTGGGGTTATGGATACGATGGGGATAGAGGAGGCGGCTGAGCAGGATGTAAGCAAGGAAGGTGTTGGTGGGGACTTAGATGGGGATCAGGTGGATGGTGACGTCTCGGAGGAGGATATGGACTGCGATGATGGTGATCTTGGGGAGGGAAGAAGACTCGAGGAAACACTTAAGCTGGCTCCGAGTGACAGAGGTCGACGAGGAAAAGGTCTGATGCTGCGTGGGTGATACTGGGACTTTTGTGTCTCCTAGTAGGTTCAATTAACCTTATGCGTTGTAATACTTAAGGTGTCAATCCAGTTGGGAAAGTTTACTATCACTCAAAATGCAATCAAGATGTCACAAGTTAAGCCAATTCAAAGAGTGTTTTTATCTAACAGTCCTAGAATGATCAAAATGCGAAACGGAAGTGAGTCACAGAACTAGAAACAAGAATGCATGACAAGAAGCGAAAGTGAATAAAAACGCAAACTATTCTAAGCATGAACAAACTAAACAGTTCCAGGAATGTAATAAAAATCAGAAAGAAAGAAGTCATGAGAATGGGGTAATTGATGTCGGTGGAGTACCCTAGTCTAAGGAGTGTTTAACATACCACAAGCAAGGTATCCCTAAACAATGAACATCACAACTTAGCTAATCCAATCTCTTGGCAAAAGCTACTCAGACTCAACCACTTCCATACCTAGCTCTCGCTAGAGAAACGTGGTTGAGCAGGCATGACAAACAAGTTCATTCACGTCAACAAACATCCTAGACAACTAATCTCTTAGGCTAGGAACGTAAGTCTCTGGCACTAGTTGGTCAGACATTTCATCAAACACCTTTTGGGTGCGGAAATGTCTCGAACCTAGTTCCAATTGATCAGAGAGAAACAAGTAATTCTAACTCTAGTCCAGAAGGGAATTTTACAATCAAAGCTTAAACACTCTACATCCTAAGATCCTCCACCTAATCTATCCCATCCTCAGGAACTACCACACTACTCAGATCCGAAAATCATAGTCAAGGATGCAAACACCGAAATCATTGAATCAAGCATAATAAGATAGATAAAAATAAGATTAACAACTTTGTAGAAGGAATCAAATGCAAAATCTCAATAAATCTCAACGATATCGGAATACAAGTCTGAGAACGTGTTTTGGATGCTAGGTTAAAAACCTTCTGGGAACGAAAACGAGATTAAAAGATAAGATGTCTCTGCAAAGACTTAACAAAATGTATATATAGTAGTCCAACATGGAAAGCCCTAAAACTTAAAACGACAAGGTAAAGCGTCGGTTCGGTAATCTCCTGAAGCGTGTGAAACCAAACGTCCTTCTTCCCGACATGTGCGATCGAGTCCGTGTGCGTCGAATGGAATGCAATGTCATCATAGCTCGGATGGAAGGCTGAGGAGCATGGCATGGACGAATAGCTCGGACGGAACGGAGATGGTGACAATGGCTCGGACAAAACGGAGATGGTGACCATGGCTCGGACGAAACGGAGACGGTGACAATGGCTCGGACGAAACGGAGATGGTGACAATGGCTTGGATGAAACGGAGATAGTGACCATGGCTTGGACGAAACGGAGATGGCGACCATGGCTCGGACGAGATGGAGATGGTGACAATGGCTCGGACGAAACGGAGATGGTGACCATGGCTCGGACGAAACAGGGATGGTGACCATGGCTCGGACGAGAATGGCTTCCAACGTCTCCTAAATACATGAAATACTCCAAAATGCACAATGTATGCAAGGATGATGCAAGAGCTACCTAGACGTGCAAAGTGTATAGAAAGAACTAGGAAATGATGCAAACCAATGAGTTATCCTAGCTAAATGCATGATAAAAATAGGCTAAGAAGAGACAAAATATAGACATATCAACTCCCCCAAACTTACTCTTTGTTTGCCCTCAAGCAATCAATCAAGAATAGAGTATGGAGAAGAGGTGTGAAGATGGGGTTTCAAAACCTAAAACATGCTAAATAAAATAGTTAGAATCAAGGTCCTTGTTTTTAGTTCTATGATGCATGGTGAAGGAACTCTATGTTTTTTTTTCTACACATGCAATCCTATCAATCATTCCCTTTAACATTCATTAACAGAGAACCGTGAATCAAGCTAAGCAATGTCGTTGAACTCATTTGGCTAGGGTGAAGGGTTGGAGACTTAGATGGTCTCCTTCTCGAGTGGTTTCATCAATACATGACAAGGTTCTCTCACAAAAATGAGTTGAGCTTAAGAGAAGGCTAAAGGTTGAAACCAACTGATACATACAAGAGCAGCGTCCTGTCTACCCAAAGAACATTCCAAACCGAAGTTGGTCCTATCTCTACCCTTCATCAGAAACATCATCTCAAACCCATTCTTTCACTCTTTATACTTGGTATTAGGAGAAGTTCACTTATTATCATTCTAGCAGATTAGGAAATCTTTATTATCACTATGGTTCTTCTTCTTTTCTTCTAAGGACTCTAGACATCATAAGCATTTTACTTTCTTTTCCTTGTCTAATCTTTTTATTTTATGCCCAGAACCAATTACTCTTTTTACTTCGGTCAACCCAAATCCTTTACTAGACTTGTAAAATTTGAAAGCACATCCCCCTCCTAAAGACTTTCTACCCTTTACTTCCGTTTTACACTTCATTTTTCTGCACAAATCCATACCTAATACCCAAAATCGAGTTCTCACCTAGTCCTACTAGTCCGGATAACGCAAACTAGAACTACACAGGATCCTACTCTTGTCGGTTAGAACCTAACACTTTCTAACAAGCTCAACTCGGAAAAAGGCCTGACACTCAAGAATACAATTGGCTTGAAAGAACGGTTGGTTAAGGGTGCGGGGAACTGTTCCAAAGATGGGAATCAGCTACTTGGATTGACAAGGGTGGTAAAAATGTGAAAGACAATCCAAGTATGTATATGGTATCCATGAGTTCAACTTCAATGCATAACAGGATAATTGCAAGTCAGGATTAGGTTCAAGTAGATAGGGAATGATATCAATTCAAAACATGCTTCAATCTTAACTTTTCAGGTTCAATCAACAAGCATCAAAGAACTAAGAACAAGGGCCTTGATCCTATCCTATTGAATCCAGCATGCTAACAATGTTGCAATCATCATCAACCCCTATGCTAAATGCAACAACCCTATATGAATAAACCCAAACGTAATCCTAATATGCAAGTGCAAACTACATGATCACTCTGTTTTTGTGGAAATTTTCGAAATTTTTTTTTTCTCAAATTTTTTTATGGTTTTTCTATGCAAATAGATGGATGCAGACTCAAACATGATATGATGCAAAGATTTGAAATAAGAATCACAAAACACGACATTAGATACATCATCTCAAACCCTCCCCCAAACTTAAAATACACAGTCTCCTGTGTAAGAAAAATTTGCTGGAGGATTTAAGAATCACAATACAAACAATGCAGAAATGAAATGGTATATACAAAGGAAGGTAGGAGTACCTCAGTAGTAGAAAAAGGAGTCTGAGCTCGCCCAAGGAGTCGGTGCGTGGTACTGGCTTTGTCCTTCACCGTGTTCGGAATTCGCAAGAGTGGTCTCACCTGGTTGGTCGACTTGTTGCTCAACCGCTTGCGTGTTCTGATAAGTGTTCGGCTGCTCGTCGCACTGCATGTCGTCGACTCTAGATTCGCCATGGTCCAAGACTAATACTACCACATCCGTAGGCTGATAATCACCTTGCTGCCCAACTTGTTGCTCAACCTCTTGCTCAGCTTGAGCTGCAGAACGACGCGCTGATCGACGACTTGAGGAGGCTCTGGAACCTTGCGAACCGCGTCTCTGTCTCTCCCTAGACTCGTGTGACGAGTGGCGTGAAGGAGCGGGTGAAGGCGGACGCTCCCGCGGCAGGTATGAAGATTGACGTGCGGGAGAGCGAATCGGAGTAGGTGTTCGCTCTATGTTCACGGAAGGACGTCCTGGCATTGGTCTGGTATCCTCAGGGATAGACCTAGGGACTGCGGTTGTGGAAGTCGAACAGCTAAACTTACGCATGAAGCTCATGACGGTCTTGGTGAATCGGCTCAACGTTTTGTCTCTGGCCTTCCCCCAGTCTTGTAGTAGGTTGAGTCTGTGATGAGCTGCTCTGACCCCCTTGGCGATTCGTGGATCCGAGTATTCCTCAAAGTGGAACTGCTCTGGGCGATAGTCCTCTGGGCGGTAGTCCTCTGTGTCTTATTCCATTGGCTCTGCGCGTGTTTCCGCAACGTCGACATGATCCTCTTCAGCTTCAGAGTTGTATAAGATAGCCGTAGGAGGGGTAAACTCGATATGCTCTCCCCCTAAGATTGTAGTCAACTCGACGCAAGGGAGGAGTAATCTCGAAGGTCCGACCGCAGGATGCACAAACTTGTAGAGCAACCTTCCTTGCCTCAAACCCCAATCCAAAGTGCGTAGCTGTCACAGGTAGCTGATGTCTATTCAACGTGGTGGGTGCGACTCAGAGTGTACGGGGACGCCAGCATCCTCAAGGAACCAAGTCACAATGCCTCCCATGCACATCACTCCGGGAGTGTGGTTGAGGCTTAGTCGCGAGACCCAATGCTTGTATGTCAGCATGTAGTTGATAAGGTAGAGCGAGACGGAAG
>NC_025686.1:6603768-6609485 GCF_000633955.1 Camelina sativa
CGTAGGAGGGATAAACTCGATATGCTCTCCACCTAAGATTGTAGTCAACTCGACGCAAGGGAGGAGTAATCTCGAAGGTCCGACCGCAGGATGCACAAAATTGTAGAGCAACCTTCCATGCCTCAAACCCCAATCCAAAGTGCGTAGCTGTCGCAGGTAGCGGAGGTCTATCCAACGTGGTGGGTGCGCCTCAGAGTGTAGGGGGACGCCAGCAGCCTCAAGGAACCAAGTCACGATGCCTCCCATGCACATCACTCCGGGAGTGTGGTTGAGGCTTAGTCGCGAGACCCAATGCTTGTATGTCAGCATGTGGTTGATAAGGTAGAGCGAGACGGAAGCGTTGGATATGTCACCTTGCAGCGCGGTGCAATCCATGGCAGTGAATGAGAGTCCCTTAAGCGCCAAATCGATCATCTCTAGATCGCCATTCGTCATGTATCCTTTAATCTCTTTAGCGTAAAATGCATTGGTGACCGCCTTCTGGAAGTAACGCAACACTGGGCTCCGCACGTTCAGCGCTTTTGTCTTCGAGGAGGTGAATGTGGGTGCACTCCCAATCGTTGCCCAGAGTGCGGATATCTCATCCCGATCGAACTGCGGCGTAGTCCCTGTTCCGCTGGGAAATCCAAACATCTCTTCGACAGTTTTGAAACTGAGAGTGTAGAACTGGCCATGAACGCGAAATGTAATGTAGCCCAGACCTCCATCAGACATCATTCCCGGCTCATCCGCATACAGATGCGTCTCCAGAGTACAGAGGAACTGAATTGTCTCCTCCCTGTATCCGCTTTTTGGTGTGTTCATGATTCCCTCCAGATGGCACCGCCTAAACAGATACTAAACATCCTCCCAAATCCCGAGTTGCTGCATAGTCTCAACATGGGGATATCTTGTTCCCTCAAACTCCATCTGCTGGAACAGCTCGTAGTATTCCTTGGGAGTTAATTTCGTCTCAGCGCTCTTCCGTTTGACCAATTTTCTGGGAGCTGGTGTTGAGCGCAACGCAGGTTCCTCCTGTTCGTAATCACTCCCGTCCTCTTTTGAGTTTGAAGATTGTGCCGGTCGCTTCCCGTGACTCTTGCACTTAGAGAGCGGTTTGTCTGGTCTGCTTGACCCAGCGCCTCGCGTAGGCGGCTTGGAAGTAGCAACACGTCCTGGAACCTGACAACCATACTTATCATACATCTCGTCCCAAAAATTGTCAGACATTGCAAAGCGGAGACAATTCAAACTCAAAATCAAAGATTAGTAGGTTAGTGACCGGGCAATAATACAAATCGCAAAAAAAATCAATGAGAGTGAGTATGGCGCGAGACAAACGAAGATGGTGATAATGGCTTGATCGAAACGAAGATTGTGACAGTGACTCGGTCGAAACGAAGATTACAGTGGCTCGGACGAAAATTTAGAGTGGCGATGGGAATTACGGCTCAGACGGGAACGAAGATGGTCGCAGTGGCTCGGACGACAGCAAGATGGTCGCAGTGGCTCGGACGACGGCAAGATGGTCGCAGTGGCTCGGACGACAGCAAGATGGTCGCAGTGGCGTGAGACGGTGGTGATGAACGAAGGCGTGGAGTGACGTCGAGATCATCGGTCGAGTAGAGGACGTAGTGGTGGTGGGATGAAATAGAGAAGTGAGAGTGAGTTGATGATGATGAGCGTAGAGGTGAGTGAAAAAGAGGGAGGTGAGAGTGTGTTTAAAAAGAAGGAGAGTTGTGAGGGTGGTGGTGAAGTGAGGTGACACAAAGTTAGTGTGTCTCATGAGTGGGAACAAGAGAGATGTAGAGGTGATAGGTTCACGTGGGTGGAAAATCAACAAAGAGGGAGAGAGAGAGAGAGAGGGGTGTCGGTGAGAGTAGGTAGAGGAGGGGGATGAGAAATGAATGGTTGGGGAGAAAAGAGAAAAAAATTATTGTGTTAGGTGGGGTTACGCAGTGTGAACTTCTCTACTTTTCTCACCACACTCTACTCTTCTGTTCACTCTGTCGACTCTTCTCTTCCCCTTTTCTTTTTTTTTCGATTTTATTTGTATCTCCCCTCCTCTATTCATTCTGCCCCTTTTTTTTTTTTTTATTGTTGCCCATATTCCCTTCTGTTGATTCCTGAACGCATAAAAACCAAAAAAGAAAATTAAAAACACAAGGATCCTAAAAAAAAATATTTACAGTGATACCTTTGGGACTTCCTCCCAAGTGAGCTTGTTTAAAGTCACTAGCTTGACTTTTCAGTTTTTTAGGCTTTTGGGGGTTCATAGAGGAGCACAGAAAACCCCTCTGGTCGGACTTGGTCAGCTAAATATTTCTTGACTCTCTGACCGTTCACAGTGAATTCACTACCATCTTTGTTCAGGAGAGTGATGGCTCCGAATGGCAGAACTTCCTTGACGTTAAAAGGTCCAGACCACCTAGACTTAAGCTTTCCAGGAAATAACTTAAGTTTGGAGTTGAAAAGCAAAACCTGATCCCCAGCTTTGACCTCCTTGACAATAATCTTCTTGTCATGAAAATTCTTTGTCCTCTCCTTGTAAATCTTGGAACTCTCATAAGCATCAAGTCTTATTTCTTCCAACTCATGGATGTCAAGAGTTCTCTTAGCCTGAGTTGTGTCAATATCCAAGTTCAGCAGCTTGATTGCCCAAAGTGCCTTGTACTCAACCTCCACAGGGAGATGACATGCTTTACCATATACCAACTGAAACGGTGTTCTGCCTATTGGCGTCTTGAACGCTGTTCTGTATGCCCAGAGAGTCTCGTCCAACTTGACAGACCAATCTTTCTTCGAGACTCCAACAATTCTTGACAAGATACCCTTGATCTGTTTGTTCGAAACTTCAACCTGACCGCTGGTCTGAGGGTGATACGCAGTAGACACTTTGTGCTTGACCCCATACTTTCTCAGCATGCTCTCAAAAACTTTGTTGACGAAGTGAGTTCCACCATCACTGATCACCGCTCTAGGTATCCCATACCTTGGAAAGATTATACTTTTGAACAGCTTCAGAACAACCTTGTGATCATTGGTGGGGCTGGCTATGGCTTCGACCCACTTAGAAACATAATCAACTGCCACCAAGATATAGACATTCCCATTAGATGGGGGGTTGAAAGGACCCATGAAGTCTATCCCCCAGACGTCAAATATCTCCACTTCCAGGATTGGATTTTGGGGCATCTCGTTTCTCCTTGTGATGTTGCCCATCCTCTGACAAGCGTCACACTTGGTGATGAAGTTGTGAGCGTCTTTGAACAAGGTTGGCCACCAGAGACCTGCTTGGAGAACCTTCTGAGCTGTCTTGAATGTGGCGAAATGACCTCCGTAGACGGAACCGTGACAATGCTCAAGCACTCCCTGCACTTCCCCTTCTGCTATGCATCTTCTGAACAGACCGTCAGAACCTCTCTTGTACAGATAGGGTTCATCCCAGAAGTAGTGGTTGACCTCTCTGAAAAGCTTCTTCTTCCTGTATGGATCCATGTCATCAGGGCCTTCTCCACATACCTTGTAATTCACAACATCTGCATACCAGGGTGCAGTCTCAGAAGTGATTGCCATGCATCTGATTTTGAGGTTCTCAACCCCTGTGTCATGCATCCGCTCACAAACCTGGGCTACCAGAAGTTGTTCATCAGGTATTGAGTCATTTATTGGAACAACATCTTCTATCCTCATTCTTGACAAGTGGTCTGCAACTCCATTTTCTATTCCTTTCTTGTCAACTATCTCCATGTCAAACTCTTGGAGAAGCAGGATCCATCTCAGCAGTCTCGGTTTGGTATCCTTCTTCGAGTAGATGTGTCTCAGAGCGGCATGATCGGTATACACAATGACCTTCGAACCTACAAGATAACTCCTGAATTTCTCGAATGCAAACACAACTGCTAGGAGTTCCTTCTCTGTGGTAGCATACCTTCCCTGGGTCTCGTCCAAGGTGCGACTTGCGTAGTAGATGACATGAAGCTTCTTGTCAATACGCTGTCCCAGAACTGCTCCAACTGCAAAGTCTGAAGCATCACACATGATCTCAAAAGGATGATCCCAATTCGGAGCTTGCACTATGGGTGCTGAAACCAAGGCCTCCTTGATCTTGCTGAAAGCTTCCAAACATGCTGCATCAAATTCGAACTCAACCTCCTTGCACAACAACCTTGTCAAAGGTCTTGCAATTTTTGAGAAGTCCTTGATGAATCTCCTGTAAAACCCAGCATGTCCCAGAAAACTCCTGATGTCCTTCACTGTCTTAGGCTGTTGAAGCTGAACCATGACCTCAATCTTAGCTTTGTCAACCTCAATCCCTTTCTCAGAAATTTTGTGTCCCAGAACAATCCCTTCTTCAACCATGAAATGGCACTTCTCCCAGTTCAGCACCAGGTTCGTCTCCTCACATCGCGTCAATACCCTGCACAAATTTAACAAACAGGAGGAAAAAGTGGAACCGTATACAGAGAAGTCGTCCATAAACACTTCCACTGACTCCTCAATTAAATCCGAGAAAATTGAAGTCATGCACCTCTGAAAGGTGGCAGGAGCATTGCACAAACCAAATGGCATGCGTCTGTAGGCAAAAGTGCCATAGGGACAAGTAAAGGTTGTCTTTTCCTGATCATTTGGGTGAATAGGGATTTGGAAGAATCCACTATACCCATCAAGGAAACAATAATAGGGATGACTAGCTAGTCTTTCCAACATTTGATCAATGAAAGGCAGAGGAAAATGATCTTTCCTAGATACAGCATTCAACTTCCTATAATCTATACACATCCTATGTCCTGTGATGGTTCTAGTTGGGATTAACTCATTTTTGTCGTTTTTGATCACAGTTATGCCTCCCTTTTTAGGTACACAATGCACTGGAGATACCCAAGTACTATCAGAGATAGGATAGATAACTCCAGCATCAAGTAGTTTCAGGATTTCTTTCTTAACTACCTCTTTCAGATTAGGATTCAATCTTCTTTGGGGTTCAATACTAGCATATGATTCATTTACAAGATTGATCCTATGGGTGCATAGACTAGGTGAAATTCTCTTGATATCATCTAAAGAATAACCAATAGCCTTTCTATACTTTTTCAGCTCAGTTACTAGCATCTCCAATTCATCATCACTCAACCTAGCATTCACTATAACAGGATAAGTAGAATTGGTTCCCAGAAAGACGTACCTGAGCCCGGAAGGAAGAGTTTTGAGTTCTACCTTTGGAGCTTTCAGTTCCAACCAGTCGTCAGCATGGGCGTCAGAAGCGGTAATAGTCGAGCGTGGTTCGAACGGTGTCTCGAGCGGTGACTGAAGTCAGGTCTTGACGTTGGTCGAGTGGGAGGTTTCACGTTCTGAATTCTCTGTCTCAACTACACATACCTCTTCTGCGTCAGACAACTGCTCGAACTCTTCTGGTTCGTCCGTTTTTCTGTGGGAGTCTAGCATATTCTTGTAACAAGTGGTCTCCCCATGCAGGAACCCTTCTTCTCCATCCTTGGTTAGAGCAGTTTTGAGATGATCCTCCTCAGCTAGTTCCTCCAACAACTCGTCAGCCAACTTATCCATCTCCTCAATGTAGAAGAGTTGTCCTCCTATTGTTGGCTTCTTCAAAGTATCCTTGATGTCAAACTTCATAATGAAGTCGTCTCCCAGATTGAGATCAATCTTGCCATTTCCGACATCAATGATTGCTCCTGCAGTCGCCAGGAACGGTCTTCCTAGGATCAGAGGATCCTTTG
>NC_025686.1:6609961-6610956 GCF_000633955.1 Camelina sativa
TCCTCCCCATCTAAACTCTCAGTGTCCTCAGTGAGCCGTACATCTACAGCTTGGGTGGTGATGGCATGCATAGTAGCATAGTCCTTGGGGTTTTGAACTGCTTTTCCAGGTAGTTGGCCAGTTGTTGGGGTAGAAGTAGAAACAGTCTTGCCTTCCATATACTTCATCTTGGAGTTAAGAGCTTCAAACTTGACATTCAGATCATTGTAAGAGAATTCCATCCGCTGACTGAGTTCAGCAAACTTCTTAGCAGTATCCAGAGAACCACTAGCTTGACCTTGAAGAAGTTGTTGCAGCATGTGCTTCATTTCTTGATCTGGAGCTTGAGTAGGTTGAACTTGTTGTGGTGAAAATCCAGGTGGTGGTCCGGGAGGAGCGTGAGAACTTTGCTGGAACTGTTGCTTAGGCATGAATCCTTGATTGTAAGGAACAAAAGGCTTTTGCATACCTTGTTGTTGCTGCTGAGGAGGGTACACCTGATCTTGTGGATTTGCAACATTGGTGCTCCGGTAAGACAAATTGGTATTCATCTTGTAGGGGTTATAACCCTTGTTGTATCCACCTTGATTCTGTACGTAGTTGATTGCTTCAGACTGCTCACCCTTCCCATCCTGAACTTGAAAAGGGTCATCCTCAGATACAAAATGGACAGTCTGCTGCTGACTTAGCAAGAGGCGGTCAAGCTTGTCATTGACATTCTTAAGGTCCCTCTTGTACTTCTCCTCAGACCCAGCGTCGCCGCGAACTGTGCGGTCATAATCCTCATTGTAGTTGCCGTCAGACTGAGCGAGATTCTCAACCAGTTGCCATCCTTCCTCAACGTCTTTGTTCAAGAAATTACCGTTAGAAGCAGTGTCAAGCAGCATGCGGATTTTTGGAAGTACACCACGGTATAGAGTGCTCAGCAGTGACTCGTTGCTGAAACCATGGTGTGGACACTGGCTGTGGTAACCCTTGAAACGCTCCCAGGCTTCACAGAATGATTCTGAGCTCTT
>NC_025686.1:6611039-6611696 GCF_000633955.1 Camelina sativa
GCTCCTCTGCTGGCTCAGCAAGATACGGTCAAGCTTCTCATTGACATTCTTGAGGTCCTTCTTGTACTTCTCTTCAGACCCAGCGTCGCCGCGAAATGTGCGGTCATAATCCTCGTTGTAGTTGTCGTCGGACTGAGCGAGATTCTCCACCAGTTGCCAACCTTCATCGACGTCCTTGTTCAGGAAGTTACCGTTAGAAGCGGTGTCAAGCAGCATACGTATTTTGGGAAGGACACCACGGTAGAGAGTACTCAGTAATGACTCATTGCTGAAACCATGGTGTGGGCACTAGCTGTGGTAACCTTTGAAACGCTCCCATGCTTCACAGAATGATTCAGAGCTCTTCTGAGTGAAGCTAGAAATCTCATTCCTGAGACGGGCTGTTCTAGAGTTGGAGAAAAACTTGGCCAAGAATGTCTTCTTGCAGCCATCCCAGGTGGTGATTGATCCCTTGGGAAGGTTTTTCTCCCATTGATGAGCTTTGTCACCAAGGGAGAATGGGAAGAGGCGCAGCTTGTAACCATCCTCACTCACGCCGTTGATCTTGGTGAGACCACAAAGACGGTCGAACTCGTCCAAGTGGTCGAGTGGATCCTCCATAGGCAACCCGTGAAACTTGTTTCCTTGGATCATGGTGATCAGACCACTTTTGATCTC
>NC_025686.1:6613514-6648911 GCF_000633955.1 Camelina sativa
ACGGAGATGGTGACAATGGCTCGGACGAAACGGAGATGGTGACCATGGCTCGGACAAAACGGAGATGGTGACCATGGCTCGGACGAAACGAAGATGGTGACCATGGCTCGGACGAAATGGAGATGGGGACCTGGGCTCGGACGAGACGGAGATGGTGACAATGGCTCGGACGAAACGGAGATGGTGACCATGGCTCGGACAAAACGGGGATGGTGACCATGGCTCGGACGAGAATGGCTTCCAACGTCTCCTAAATACCTGAAATAATCCAAAATGCACAATGTATGCAAGGATGATGCAAGAGCTACCTAGACGTGCAAAGTGTATAGAAAGAACTAGGAAATGATGCAAACCAATGAGTTATCCTAGCTAAATGCATGATAAAAATAGGCTAAGAAGAGACAAAATATAGACATATCAGTGGGGTTAGTGCAAAGAAGCGAAACGCACAGATGCTTTTGTCCCCACGGAGCGTCCTACTCACGGGACGGGGACTGGAGAAACCGGACATGGCCCCAAGGCCCAGGAAGGGGTGAAGGGAGGCCCAGGTGGGAGAAAGCCACCAAAACCAAAAGTTGTTAAATGAATGTATTAAGTTGGAATTGTCACGGGCTTGGTAATAAGGCCACTATAGGGAACCTTAAGGATCTCTGGAATAAACATAGGCCAGATTTTTTTATTTCTTATGGAAACAAAACAATCTTTTTCTCATTTGGAAAAATTTGTAGGCCATTTTGGTTATAATAATTTAATAACAGTGGACCCCGTGGGATGTAGCGGGGGTTTGACTTTAATTATAATCAAGAGTCTTTTAATGTTTCAATTTTATTGGAGTCTAACAGAATGATTGATGTTGAAGTGGTTTATAAGGGACGTGTCTTACATCTAACTTTTGTCTACGGTGATCTTGTTCCTAAAAACAGATATTTGGTTTGGGAACGGTTGTTACGGATTAGTTCAATTCGATCAACTCATTGGTTTATTATTGGTGATCTCAATGAATTAACCGGAAATCATGACAAACGAGGAGGGAAGTTGCGTCTTGCATCTTCTTTCCTATCTTTTAATGGGATGATTCGAGACTGCAGTTTTTTGGGGGATTGCCTGTCCTGGCGGGATTGGCGAGATAAGAAACCTATACGGTGCCGGCTAGATAGGGCCTTAGGGAATGGGGATTGGCATGATTTATTTCTGGACACGGTTACAGAATACTTACCTATGATTTCTTCAGATCATAAGCCTCTTGTGGTCAGCATAGGAGCAAAGAGGCCGCGGGGGCGTAGGTGTTTTATGTTTGATCATCGCTGGGTAGGTATGGAGGGTTTAATGGTTGCGATCTCATCGGGCTGGTCTGGAAAACCGGACAAAGATTTTGCCAGGAAAATTATTAGTTGTAGACGGGAGATTTCTAGATGGCGTAAAACGCAGGTTCCGTACGGTCGGGAGTTGATTGAGGATCTTAAAAGGCAATTGGAGATGGCACAGGCCAATGATTTGTCCACTCCGGAAGTTGTCTCGGACCTCAATGGCCGCCTACGAGAGGCTTATCGGGATGAGGAGGTCCATTGGTACTTAAAGAGTCTGAATCGGTGGATGCGGGTGGGGGATAAGAATACAAAGTATTTTCAAGCCCAAACCAAGCAGAGACAGGCTCGTAACCGGATTGCCGGTCTTTTTGACGAACATGATGTCTGGTCTACGGAGGATGTTGCAATCTGTGATACAACGGTAACATATTTTGAGGAACTATTTTCCTCGATATGTCTGGCTAATTTTGAGGATGCTCTACGGGAAGTCAACACGGTTATTACAGCGGTGGATAATGCCCGATTAACGGCCCCTGCCACGGAGGCCGAGGTACGATGGGCTTTATTTATGACGCATCCGGACAAAGCTCCGAGGCCTGATGGAATGACAGCCTTGTTTTTTCAAAAGGCATGGAAAGTTGTTAAGGATGATCTGGTGTCTTTGATTAATCAGTTTTTTTAGGAGGGTGTTTTCGACAGACGGTTAAATCAAACGCATATTTGCCTCATCCCAAAGGTGGCGAAACCGACCGGATGGCGTAGTTGTGTCCTATTAGTTTGTGTAATGTGGGATACAAGGTCTTGTCAAAAGTTTTGTGTAACCGGCTTAAGGTAATCTTACCTGGTCTAATCTCGGAAACTAAATCAGCATTTGTACCTGGACGTTTGATCTTGGACAACATCCTTATAGCTCAATAGATGTTTCATGGGTTGAGAACCAATAATTCCTGTAAAGGGAAGTTTATGGCATTTAAGACGGATATGAGTAAGGCGTATGATAGGGTTGAGTGGGGTTTTCTGGCAGCGTTATTGCGGAAGATGGGGTTTGCAGAGACATGGATCTCATGGATCATGTTTTGTGTCTCATCGGTGGAGTACAAGGTCCTTATTAACGGCCAACCTAATGGTCAGATTGTCCCAGGGAGGGATTTACGGCAGGGTGATCCGTTATCCCCTTATTTGTTTATTTTGTGTATGGAGGTTCTGATTGCTAATATTCAGAAGGCGGAGGGTGATAAGCGGATCACAGGTATTAAGGTGGCCAATAAGTGTCCGCCAATAACACATCTGTTGTTTGCGGATGATAGTCTCTTCTTTTGTAAGGCGGATAAGGAACAATGTGGTGTTGTTTTGGATATCCTCAGGCAATATGAGGGAGTTTCGGGGCAACAGATAAATTTCACGAAATCTTCGATTCAGTTTGGTCATACTGTTGACGACCGAGTCCGGTCGGAGATGCAGGGGATCCTTGGAATAACAAACTTGGGTGGTATGGGGTCGTACTTAGGGATTCCTGAGAGTTGGGAAGATCTAAAACGAAGGTTTTTTCTTATGTTCAAGACCGGCTGCAGAGCCGGACAACGGGCGGGTCGGCCAAATTATTGTCTAAAGGGGGTAAGGAGGTAATGATTAAGTCTGTTGCGACGGCTGTCCCTACATTTGTGATGTCTTGTTATCATTTGCCAAAAACGATAACATCCAAGCTTACTAGTGCAGTGGCGAAGTTTTGGTGGAGTTCTAATGGTCAGTCTGGGGTATGCATTGGATTGCCTGGGAGAAGCTTTGCTGTAGCAAGCAGATGGGTGGTTTGGGTTTCAGAAATGTTGATGATTTTAACACGGCTTTGTTGGCTAAACAATTATGGCGACTGATTGATGTTCCGGACTCACTGTTTGCCAGGGTTTTCAAAAGTAGATACTACCGGAATTCCAATCCTATGGAACCGATACGGTCCTACTCTCCTTCCTATGGGTGGAGAAGTATCGTATATGCTCGATCTTTGGTAAACAAAGGGCTCATTAAACGGGTTGGCTCAGGAGACACCATTTTTGTATGGATTGATCCCTGGATTCCAGCTCAATTCCCAAGACCAGCTTTAAGTAACGGTCCGTTTAAGGACCCAACTCTCCGTTTGACTCAGTTCATGGATACTCAGACGAATACTGGGCTTAGAGATCAGCTCGTTGAGCATTTCGATCCTGTGGATGTCACCTTGATAGAGGTTATTCCCTTTAATAGCCTCCCGATAGCAGACTCTTTAGGGTGGCACTTTACAAAATATGGTAAATATTCGGTTAAGTCAGGATATGAAACGACACGTCTGGGTGTTCCTAACACTTTCCAGGCTCATGGGTGTGGCCCGGAGATCACTCCTCTTCTTGCTAAGGTTTGGCAGGTTCACTGTCCACCAAAAATTAAACATTTCATGTGGCAAGTTTTAACGTGCAGTATTTTGGTTTCTGCTAATTTGCGACAACGGGGCATAGACTGTGATGTTGGATGTATGAGATGTGGGGCGGATGTGGAGTCGATTAATCATGCTATTTTTGTGTGTCTGCCAGCTCATCAGGTATGGGCTTTGGCCCATGTACCTGTGGGGCCTCAACACTTTCCGACGTACTATATTTATGCTAATGTAGATCACTTTCTGGGTTCTACGAATCCGAGTTCCCAGATAGAGATTTTCCCTTGGCTAATGTGGTATATCTGGAAAGCGAAGAATGCTTGTGTGTTTGAGAATCAGACGGACCGGATGACATTGTGCGCGTAGCGCAAGGGGAAGCGTCCTCTTGGCTACAAGCTCAGGTGGAAGACAAGGGTGAGGAGGTTATCTCCTCTCCTGTGGTTCCTACTTCTCGATTACAAGGGCGTCTCTCCCCCCTTCCACTGGTTTATTCCGGTTATCGATGTTTTGTTGATGGCTCTTGGAAAGAGACCGATGTTTTTGCAGGTGCAGGATGGTTTTGTACTTCTTCACAAGGATTGTCACCTTTTCTAGGCGCTACCAATTACCGGCGCAGTCTATCTCCGTTGCATGCCGAAGTGGAAGCTTTCAGGTGGGCAATGCGGTGCATGATTGGCCACGATTTCTGAAATGTGGCTTTTTTTACGGACAGCTTGGATCTGGTGAAGATGGTGTCTTCTCCTCATGAATGGCCGGCCTTTGCAACTTATTTGGATGGAATCAAGACGGATCGGGAGGAGTTTTCTTCTTTCTCTTTATTTCATATTTCTCGTAATGCGAATACTAAAGCGGATTCTCTGGCACGCCAAGCACGCTTATCTCCGCATTATGTTTTGTTTGTAAACAACTTTCCTTCAAATTGGCTCATTTGAGCTGATTCTTTTGTTGACAAAAAAAAAAATATTGAGTAAAAGATAACAAAAAAAAAGTAGCCAGGAAAAAAATTATTTTTGAAAAGAGATATCTCATAAAAGGCATTTCTAACAAATTCTTTTTAAATATTAAGTACATCAAATTTAGTCATATGAGTTATATCAACAACTAAGAGGTTGTGGACAAAACTAACTAATTTCAAATTTGTGGATAAAATTTAAATAATATTATATTAATTACAAAGGATTATACATATTAACAGATATTTACTTTCACAACAACTAATTTTGATTGGTTAAATTCCAAAATAAAAAAAAAATTTGAATAATTAAATTCCAAATGAAAGTAATAATTTGTACTAGATAAAGCAAATAAAATTACAAAATATCTAATATTATTATATTTTTAAAAATATATACATTTGATCCAACATAATTTTTTTAGTAAGTTATATAATATATGAAAAAAATATAATCTCGCGGTGTACCATTAATTAAAATTTAGTTTGTGCTTTAAGAACCATCTCAATCCTCGTCTCATCTGGTTTTTAAAAGGGTGCACTTGCAATTTTCCACAGACTCCATGAGATCATGACCGTTGTAACCACCAATAACATAAAAAACAGATCACGATCAAAACGATGCCCAGCTATAACAAGAAAAGTGATCACTCCCATAATAACAGACCGCCATTGATACATTCGGAAGTTGCTTTTTCCTTCAAAAAAAAAAGTAAAATAAAATTTTAGTCAGAAAAATTGTATCGTAAAAAGAAGATTTCATTAAACTTAGAATTAAAAAAAAAAACAAAAAAGAACTACTTACGAGAAAAGTGGGCCAAGATTGCTGTTGCTATGCATGCTGCGTAAGTCGAAAACAAAGCTGCTTCCACAAACTTTTTTTGATAACTTGCTTCCACAAACTTGTAAGACCAAAATTTGTCTAACTTGTCATCCATCATTGATTCGTTGGTGGTGATCATGGTGACATATATTATCAATGTTATAATAACAACGTTTAGTCTCATTGCAACTGATCCTAGATCTTCATCATTGGGGACCAAATTACGAGAAAATCTGCTAAGAGAAAGAGAAAGGAAGAAACAAGTGAAATTAATTAAACTAGGAAAATTATTAGGCCAACGAAAGAAAGTATGAAGAAGCTATAACATTACGACGGACATATATATATATAGAAAGTTATGCCGGCAATGAGTAGGAAATATTTCCATAAATATGGATACGTAAAAAGGATATATAACGTAAATTCTCAGTTTCCATTTTTTAAATGATGATGATGACCAAAAAAAAGGGACAACAAGAAAATATATAATTTCCCATTTTCTCCTTAATTCTAATCTATTTTTCTTTTTTCGTCACAGATAATTTTCCATATTTAGATACAATCTCATATTAGGAGGAAAAAGACATAGCAATTATAGCTAGGAAGACAAAGATTGTGGATTTGAGTCAATGACACTGAAATGAGGTTACTCATGGGTTTGATATAAGCTTGAGGAGTTAGGGAGAGCTCAATAGGAGAAAAAAAACGATGGTAAGAAGACTAATTGGAGGTAAGAGAGCATAATGATTTACACAACAACAGTTTGAAGCTAGCTCAGCCGAAATATTGAGACAACTATATGTAGTAAGCCAACTGATACGAAATCATTTTGCAATAAATGCGAGAGAAAGACTAAAGAAACATCAAATACTATAATATTATCTTCAACGAGGTTCTAAATCTGTAATCGATGCATCATTGAAAGAACTAGGAATTGGTTTTCCATATGAATTTGAGCACTCAACTTCTGAATCTTGGTCACGGCTACTTTGTAAGAAAAAAGCAGGTGCACGAGGCACTTGTAAAGTGATTGTGCTACTAGTGAGCATCAAGATAATTGTAGACATCATAGGACGGGTTTCAGGATCCTCTTGCACACATAAAAGCGCGATGTGAATGCATCTTGTAACTTCATCGCTTTGATAATTCCCCCCAAAAGTCGAGTCCAAGAGCTCTAAAGGCGAGCCTTTCCTCCAAAGTCTCCAAGCCTAACATTGATATATGAGAATATATCAGTAAACAGTACATATATAATCTTTTATCATAGTGGTAATTGTAGACGAAAAGTACTAACATGTGTGATTAAATTGCCGG
This sequence comes from Camelina sativa, assembly GCF_000633955.1. Classification (NCBI taxonomy): domain Eukaryota; kingdom Viridiplantae; phylum Streptophyta; class Magnoliopsida; order Brassicales; family Brassicaceae; genus Camelina; species Camelina sativa. The sequence goes on from NC_025686.1 coordinate 6,620,315, forward strand.
CAGATCCATCTGTTTGATAGAAGCTACTATTCATCTTGCCACTTATGATTTCAAGAACCAACACTCCAAAGCTGTAGACATCAGATTTCATGGAAAATTGACCGTGCATCACATACTCCGGAGTCATGTAACCGCTGGATATATAATTACAAAAAAAAAAGGGGCAAAATGAAACTTGTGTTTACAATGTACAAGCGAGATCAAAAGGTTAACATCATTAATTATGACAATCACTTACAAGGTTCCAGCTATCTTGCTAGTATTGGCTCGAGTTTGCTCCATTCCGAAAATCCTTGCCATGCCAAAATCCGCTATTTTCGGGTTCATATCATCATCTAAGAGAATGTTGCTCGCTTTGAGATCACGGTGTATGATTGTGAGCCGTGAATCTTGATGAAGATAGAGAATCCCTCGAGCAATCCCTCCAATGATATTGTACCGTCTTCTCCAATCTAGTTGTGGTCGTTTTGTTGGGTCTGCTCATTCGATATTATATTAAGAACAAATCTAGGTTTCAAGAATGAACACAAGAATATCAAGAAAACAAAGGGACTAGAAACAAACCGAAGAGGAAATAATCAAGACTCTTGTTGGGAACAAACTCATAGACAAGTATTTGTTCGTCTCCTTCCAAGCAAAACCCAAGAAGCCTAACAAGATTCCTATGTTGAAGCTTCGCCACAAGAACAACCTCGTTCTTAAACTCTTGCGAGCCTTGTCCTGAATTTTTTGATAGTCGCTTCACCGCAACTTCAGTTCCATTTGGTATACATACACACCCCTTAGCTTCCATGGAAAAAAAAAAGCAAGCAGTCATATATATACAGAGCTAATAATATACCTTGTAAACTTCACCAAATCCACCTTGACCGACTTTGTTGTTCTCCGAAAATCTATCAGTTGCCGCTTCAATTGTCTTGAAATCAAATTGCAGAGATTGTGGACTTGTAATATCATCATTAGCTGCAACAGTAAATGTATACTGTTGATATAAGAACTCATAAGTAAACGCTGTTAGGTAAAAATAACTCACTAAGCTTTAATGCTTTGTATGATTGTCTTCTCTTCAAAGCAATCAAACCTAGAGCTAACAGCGCAACGAGTATGACGACGGAGAAGACAATCGCCACTATAACTCCAGTAGAAATCTTTTTGCCATCTAGAGGAGGAGGAGGCGACGCCGTGAGTTGAGATTCTTGAGGATCTTTAGAACTTTGAGGAGGAGGGGACGATGTTATGCTATCGAAAGCATCTAGGAACGGATAAGGATCAAACCGAAAAAAGCAAACAGGTCTCCTAATAGTACCCCCTTGCTTACCACCGCAACAACCTTGGTACGAACGAACGCTTGCTTGAAGACAAGCGTCACAATCCACAGAAGAAATCCCTGGAGTACACTGCATCAATACGTATATTCTCCGGAAACCTGGCAACGGAGTTATGTTTGCTGCGTAATGTCTGCCAGCAAGCGAGCCTGGAGTTGAGGACGAAGCTGCGGATATCATACGTGCCATGAAGTCTTCCCATGTTCTGTTATACTCTGAAACATCTCCGGTGACTTCTAAATTTAAATATTCTGCTGTGGTCGGGTCTAGGTCAGTGTCGTTGAAAAACGAGCGGTTGGAATAACGAACAAAACAGAGCGTCTTGTCGGCTCTCCAGTCCCATGACTCGGTCTGGTTGGGACAGTTCTTTAACAAACCGTCAGACGCGGGTTGGATACATTCGGAACAGACCTTTGGATCAGTCCCTGGAATACATAGCCCTAAAGCATATATCCTTCCAGCGCCTTCACCAGCCGAGACGTTGTAGTAGCCATCTCGAGAACTAACGTTGGAANTCTAAATTTAAATATTCTGCTGTGGTCGGGTCTAGGTCAGTGTCGTTGAAAAACGAGCGGTTGGAATAACGAACAAAACAGAGCGTCTTGTCGGCTCTCCAGTCCCATGACTCGGTCTGGTTGGGACAGTTCTTTAACAAACCGTCAGACGCGGGTTGGATACATTCGGAACAGACCTTTGGATCAGTCCCTGGAATACATAGCCCTAAAGCATATATCCTTCCAGCGCCTTCACCAGCCGAGACGTTGTAGTAGCCATCTCGAGAGCTAACGTTGGAAGCAAGAGTTGAAAGAACGAGACGACGGTTCGTATCATACGTACCGTTTGGTCTGAAAAACAGATTCTCTCCGCATTTTTGAGCAGATACGTAGCCGAAGCTGAAGACGAGTATAATAAAACAGAGGATTGACAAGAGATGGTTATGAGACATTTTTCAAGAGACCAAACTTTGCTCAGATAGTTGTTGTAGATACTAGTACTACTAAATAAGGCAAGACTTTGGTTTGTAACTTTTTAAGAAACGTTGATCTCGTCAAAAAACACATGCATGTTTAGAATTTTTCTTTGAAGTAGTTGAGTCAAGCATGCATATTCAAGTCAACTCCATATGTAGACAATGTTGAGTCAACTCCATATGTCACCCATTAATAAACGCGTTAAAAATATATGATGTAAGTGAAGATCCGAAACATGGACCGTATCCAGAAACGTCTACTCTTTAAATATGTTGCTTTCATAATCAGAACATCTCCAATGGTTGGATCCCATTTTTACTCTTTAAATACGTTTATGGGATCCAACTATATTTATTATTTTTGACATAGTCCAATGATAGAACACCTATTGATGAGGGTCTAAAAATTTAAATTTGTAAAAAAGTAGTGTATAAGTGAAAGGTAGAAGAATACTTAACACACAAGACATATAGAAAGAAACTGAAAACTGAAGAGATTAATTGAACCGAAAGGCAGACCTTCCATGTATAGTTCATGAATATTTCATCACATAAGTCAAAGAAAGGTTTGTTCAGCACTGTCGATGGTGAGAGTGTACAGATCAGAGAACCTAGGTAACTTGGAAGATATCACTAAATCAGTACTTACTTGTAAATGAATCCCTGCATATTAACCATCCGAATCTACATTTAGACTTAAACCGATACTCACAGATGACAACACACCGACACAAACAGAAATCATAAACACAAATTAAATTGATTCCCAAAATCAAAAGCTACCTCAGAACATATACATCCACATCCACATCCACATACACATCAATATACTTCAAAAATCAAAACAATAAACATCTAGGAGCAGATGAATTACCTTGCTTCATTTGATCAAATTCATGCGGAGAGTCGCCAATTAACCTTTAAAAAAACAGAGCACACTTGATCAAATTCATGCAGAGAAAATCAAACAATTCAATCAGAAATGTAATTGTTTAGTTCAAAAGTTTGGTTTAAGCAAGTGAAATACTGACAATTCATATCAGTGCTTACCAAAAAACAGAATAAAGACTGCTTAATGAACAAAATCAAGTATTTCACCAAATCAAATCATGCCCAACGAGGACATGTTATATCAGCTAAGCTAGCACTTGCAGGAAGGAAAAAAAAAAAAAATAGAGGAAAATCTCATCTCTGGAGCTCAAGAAAACTTACCCACCACAGGAATAATGTCATGCAAAATTCACATTGCTATGAAGAAGAGATCGGAAGGACTAACGGCAGAGCTCCACGTCCTCCGTGAGGCAAAGGATTAGTTACGATTAAGAAACCCTTTTGTTGGACATGAAAGCTCAAAGGCCGTGACTTTATCCAGTGTATAGCCGTGATTACCGATGATCGATTTCCGAAGATTCACTGGAGAAGGAAACAGAAAAGAATGAAAGATTTTCGAATATGGGTTTCAATCACTCTCTTCCGATTGAAACAAACTCTCTTCCGATTGAAACAAAGATTCTGAGCGAAACCCTTTTTTTGTCATGCAGTCGCTCCAACCAAAAAAAACTGACACGTATGGTCACTTTAGGGGATCCAAAAACTCCAAAATTAAACCCGGTTCCATTGTTTTTTCTCATTATTGATTTATTTTTTGGACACATAAGTTAAACCCTCAGTTGGAGATGGTCTCATAAGCTAAAAAACTAGAATTAATGTCACGTGTGCTACAAGAAACAAATTGGATACACTGTGACGTTAATATGAGCAGACGTTAGGTTCAGTTCTTCAGTTACATAAACTTAAGGAAAAGTAGACTTTTGGTTTCTATCATCAGTAACATTTAGTTTATCAAAAAAAAAATAGTAACGTTTAGAAACTTGTAATAATACAAATCACATAAATGAAATTATTGCTTTTGAATCTTCAACTTCTGTATACATACTTTGAAGATTGGAGTTACTTGTGATACAAGGAAAAATTACGGACTTGTGCTAAACCTGCTGAGGTTAATTCTACATACAGAGTACATATTCAATCATTTCAACGAGGAGTGACTCTAGTTATTGAATCTTCGTTGATGGAATAAGGAATAGACTTGCTGCTGGATTGCCCCAACTCGGATCCATAAGTTAAAGGGTCTAAATCGGGTCTGTTCCTGAAGAAAAATCCGGGTGGTCGAGGTACAGGTAGAGTAATGGATCTATTGGTAAGCATTTGAAAGATTGTAGACATAGCCGGTCGATCTGCAGGAGTTTCTTGAACACATAATAGTCCAATATGGATGCATCTAACGACTTCATCCTTCTCATAGCTTTCCTTAATCGCGGGGTCAATGAGATCCAACGGTGAATCATTGTTCCAAAGTCTCCATACCTTCCAAGAAACTCATTATCAGAATCAAAACCTTAATCACAATTGAAATATATGGAGTAAGGTTTTTGAGATTTAGATTTGAATTTTGCTCACATGGGTAACCAAATTTCCACCAGAATCATCCATATGATAGAAGCTGCTATTCTTCTTGCCACAAACAATCTCCAGAATCAGTACTCCAAAACTGTAAACATCAGATTTGGTGGAGAATTGGCCATGCGTCACATATTCTGGAGGCATGTAACCGCTGAAAATACAGATGAAAATGTTTTAAGTTCATTATATACAAAAAGGGTTCATCAGAAAATTGTGCCCATTCTAAGTATTCAAGATTCATCAAATTAAACATTAAGAGAATACTAACAAGGTTCCAACCACTCTTCTGGTCATGTCTTCAGTTTGGTCCACCCTGAAATTCCTTGCCATTCCGAAATCCGCTATTTTCGGATTCAAATCAACGTCTAAAAGAATGTTACTCGCTTTGATGTCACGGTGTATTATGGTGAGTCGTGAGTCTTGATGAAGATAGAGAAGCCCTCTCGTAATCCCTCCTATGATGTTGTACCGTCTATTCCAGTCTAGCTGAATTTTCTTTGTTAGGTCTGCACATCCATATATGTAAAACATCTTAAGAAATTTTTTTCTAAGGGGAGAATAAATTAAACAAAGAGTTATTGTTTATTACCAAAGAGGAAATAGTCAAGGCTCTTGTTGGGAACAAACTCGTAGACAAGTATCTTTTCGTCTCCTTCTAAACAAAACCCAAGAAGCCTAACAAGATTCTTGTGTTGAAGCTTCGCCACAATCACAACTTCGTTCTTGAACTCTTGAGTGCCTTGTCCTGAATTTCTCGATAGTCGCTTCACCGCAACTTCTGTATCATTTGGTAAGATTCCCTACATATGAAAAGCTTCTTAAGGTCTAAGTTTTCATGAAAAATCAAGCAATCATACATATAGGTAAATCTCAGCTTAAATATACCTTGTAAACGTCACCAAATCCGCCTTGACCTAGCTTATTATTCCTCGAAAAATTATCTGTTGCCGCTTCGATTGTCACAAAATCAAATTGCAGTGACTGTGGACTATTCATGCCATGATCAGTAGCTGCAATAACATATGTAAGGTTTCGAACTTCCTATTATGCGTTTCAAAAAGGAGAGAAAGAAGAAAAAAACTCACTCTGAGGTTTTAGTGTTTTGTATGATTGTCTTCTCTTCCGAAAGACCAATACTAAAGCAAGCAGCACCACAAATATAACCGCGGAAACAACAATCGCTACAATAGCTCCCGTAGATATTGTTTTCCTATCTGAAAGAGGCTGAGGTAGAGATGGCGTGTCACCAAAGGCACCAAGATATGCAGAACCATCCCACCGGAAGAAGCAGACCGGCTTGCGAACAGTTCCTCCTATGAACCCACTGCAGCAATTCTGGTACACACGGACATTTTCTTGAATACACGTTACACATTCCTCAGAAGATATCCCCGGAATACACTGCATCAGCGCGTATATACGATCAGAGCCTATCCGAGGAGATATATCGGCCAGGTACCGAGTTTGACCGAGTCGTGTGATCATAGAGTTCATGAACACGTCCCATGTTCTTGAATAATCTGTAAGGTTCCCTTGGAATAGTCCACTATTCAGATCTCCTATTATCATTGTCGGCTCTAGATCCATTTTGTTGAAAAACGAGCTGTTGGAGTAACGAACGAAACAGAGTGTTTTCTGAGATCTCCAGTCGTATGAGTCGGTCTGGTTCGGGCAGTTTTGTAACAAACCTGTAGATGCGATTTGGATACAATCAGAACAGAGCGTTGGATCAGTCCCTGGGATACAGAGACCTAAGGCATAGATTCTTTCAGGGCCTTCACCGACAGAACCGTTGTAGTAGCCGTTTCGAGAAGTGACGTTAGAAGCAAGATTTGAGAGAATGAGATGACGGTTTGTGTCATAAGTACCGTTGGGTCTGAAAAACATTGAGTCTACGCATTTTTGTGCAGACACGTAGCCGAAGCTAATGGCGAGGAAAAAACAGAGGATTGACAAGAGATTGTGTATAAACATTTGTTTTTGGATCTTTTGCTGAGATCATCGAAATGAACTGTAAACAATATACAAATTTTTCTTTTACTATAGCATTTAGGGACGTTTGATTTCGTCAAAAAAGCATGTTTGGTTAGAATTTTTGTTAATTAATTGACTAATTTGTTTAAAAGCTTATACAAGTCAACTCGGTAATAATTTTACTGTAACACTTAGGGGGATTTGATTTTGTCAAAAAGTGTTGGTGCAGGTAAGAATGTTCTTTTAAGTATTAGTTGAATCTAGCTAGCATAGTCAAGTCAATTCCATAAAGAGAATATTGCATCAACACCCACTTTCTCAAACTCTAATAACACACACCCACTTTCTATTACTACTATACTTTACCCCTATAAAATTACATCTTGCCCCTTCAAACTCACTTCACTCACTTTTTACTCCCTCACCAAACCAAACACATCTCAACTCTTTCTCTCTCTTCTCTTTCTCTCTCTTCTTACTATATATATATATATATATATATATATATATATATATATATATATTTCCTCTATTTTATTATTTAGTTTATATCTCTCCTTTTATTATTTTATTTGTTGTAACACTTTAGTTAGTTATTATTAAAAAAATTTCTGTTCATTTTTATACAATATCTTGTAATTATATTTTTTTCTACATTTTAAGATGTATATTGCTATATATTTTTAAAATTAGTATATTATACACTTTCCATTTTTAGTTGAACATTTGTTCACTAATAAGTGGATGACCAGTTACAGTAAATTATGTAACTGGTCATCCACTTATTATTGAACAAATGTTCAACTTTTAAGTTGAATTGTCACATTTTTAGTTGAATTTTTTTTAATGAAATAAGTTGTATCCATTACAATATATAGAAGTACTTTAACAAAACCACTTAATGAATTTTACTTTTGTTTGCATCAAAACACAATTTACTATAATTGGTCATCCACTTATTAGTGAATAAATGTTGAACTAAAAATTTCACATGATGTGTCTAGGTCTACTTTTATGGTTTGGGTACAACGACACATCGTATCCATATGACCATGATCATGTGGATACTATTGTAATTTGTGGATACAAGTTACACATGTGTATAGTACCTTCAAATCCATATGGAGTTAGTGCATCAATGTTCACTTTTAATATACATGGTTAGGATTTCACATTTTGTGTCTAGTATTTAGTGTGTTAGGCTTAAAGATTTAGGTGTAGTATTCTACTGATATCCACATGACCATAGATATATGGATTTGATGTTGTCGTTATATCTTAAACCCTAAATCTAAGCTCTAAACCCTAACCCCTAACCCCTAAACCCAAAACATTAACACATAATCCACATAAGTCCTAAAACATAAGTCTTAAACTATAAAATCCTAAACACTAAAACCTAAACCATGAATTTTTCCAAAAATCCAAAACCTAAAACCCTAATTCCTACCACATGAACCCTAAATCATCACATGGTGATGTGTTACTAGTATCCATGAATTGTATGATAAATCTTAAACCCTACACTTTAAACCCTAAATTATCACATGGTGATGTGTTACTAGTATCCACAAACTTTTTAATTAATTAGATTTTTATCTGTTTTAAAAATATTAAAGCATAAATATCCACAGTTTACCATCCATTTATCGTCAATCAAATGTTCAGCTAAAAATGGATAGCATACAATTTATTCATCTAAAATATAGCACAGTGCATCTTAAAATGTAGAAAAAATGTATTCATAGTCTTTTTGTGTAAAAAAATATACAAAATTTATTAATAATAACTAAATAAATGATAATAAAGATAAAAGAAAGAAAGAAAAGAGAGAGAGAAAGAAAAGGGGAACCATCGACTAAGGGAAAAAACAGACAAAATTCATTTTTTTCTTAGAACAAACAGATACTACAATAGTAAATTGTTGTCAAGGACAAGGGCAAACTTGTCTTGGTTTATGCAAACTCAACCAAAACACTCCCAAAAGTACACCACACTCAAGAAGTGGGTGTGGATGCAAGGGAGTTTGGGAAAAGTGGGTCTATGTGCAATTCTCTCTATATATGTTAAATATTTTTAAATCTTTATTAGCTGCGTTCAACTCTTTTTATAGGCTTTTTGAATGGTTTGTAACTTGGACTGTCATACACTTTTTTTTTTTTGTGCAACGACTCGTTTTTACAATATAAACCAGTGTAAAAACCAGTGTACCTGTCATACCTATAAACCAGTGTTCAACATTGTTACAATATAAAGAAGTTAGAGAATAAGGAATGGAGTGTATGATTATATAACGGTTTGTTTATGTTCTGTACTTCTGTTGGTTTTAGAGATAGTGAATTCGGTCTAATGTGTTTGATTCTGTTGAGATGTAAGCTAAATCATACACCATGATATAGGAGACTCGTTTTATATATTGTGTCGTTTCTCGGTTTTACTCTCAAGATGTATGTTCAAACTCCTTAGCGGGGTTGTGAGTTAATTTGTTTTAGAGTGTTCAAGCAATAGAATGGATTGGAACACCAACACTTGGTATCAGAGTTTAAACTGAGCTAACCCTAAGAGACTTGTGATTAATTCTACATAGGGTTTTCGTATGTTACAGTAAAGCATAATAGTGTCACAAGTAAACTCTTAATACATAAAGCGACAACAGATTATGTCTATATATACCTACTTGGGAAACTTGCAATATGTGTACCATCACATGCATAATTTTTTTTGAAAAGAATACAATTGTTTGTGCTACAAGGAAAATTGTACGGACTAGTGCTAAATACAGAGTTCACAAGCAAAATTTTCAGCGAGGAGTGACTATAGTGTTTGATTCACTGTCTCTAGAATAAGGAACAGACATGCTGTTGGATTGCCCCGGCTCGGATCCATAGGTTAAAGGGTCTAAATTTTGTCTGTTCCTGAAGAAAAAACCGGGTGGTCGAGGCACAGGTAGAGTAATGTAGCTATTGGTAAGCATTTGAAAGATTGTAGACATGGCTGGACGATCCGCTGGAGTTTCTTGAACACATAAAATTCCGATATGGATACATCTAATAACTTCATCATGATCGTAGCTTTCCTTTATCCCAGGGTCAATAAGATCTAAGGGTGAATCATTATTCCAAAGCCTCCAAACCTGCCAAGAAACTTATAGTCAGAGTTCAAAACTTTGACCAAACTTGAAAATAGTGTAAGATACTTTTTATATTGGCTTTTGCTCACATGTGTCACCAAATTTCCCCCTGAATCATCAATCTGGTAGAAGCTGCTATTCTTCTTGCCACAAACAATCTCTAGAACCAATACTCCAAAGCTATAAACATCAGATTTGGTAGAGAACTGACCATGCGTCACATACTCTGGTGGCATGTACCCGCTGCGCATATATATGCACATGAAAATGTTAATATTATAAATCAGAAAGAAAAAGGTTCACTAGATTGAGCTTATAGAAACTTATGTAGGGAGGATACTAACAAGGTTCCAACGACTCTTCCTGTATTGTCTTCAGTTTGGTCCACTCTGAAATTCCTGGCCATTCCGAAATCTGCTATTTTAGGGTTCATATCAGCATCTATAAGAATGTTACTCGCTTTGATGTCACGGTGTATGATGGTGAGTCGTGAGTCTTGATGAAGATAGAGAAGCCCTCGCGTAATCCCTCCTATGATGTTGTACCGTCTTTTCCAATCTAGCTGGCTCTTCTTTGTTGGATCTGCATTAGACTACTATTTTAAGAAAAGTTGATAAAATAAACATAGATATAAACCATAATGTTATTGTTATTACCAAAGAGGAAATAATCAAGGCTCTTGTTGGGAACAAACTCGTAGACAAGTATCTTTTCATCTCTTTCTAAACAAAACCCAAGAAGCCTAACAAGATTCTTGTGTTGAAGCTTCGCCACAATCACAACTTCGTTCTTAAACTCTTGTGTGCCTTGTCCTGAATTTCTTGATAGCCGCTTCACGGCAATTTCTGTTTCATTTGGTAGCATACCCTACAAATGTATATAACAGAACATAGGACGCGCTAATGAACTTTAAAGCTTCTTAAGCAATCATACATATATGCAAATCTCAGCTCAAATATATATACCTTGTAAACGTCACCAAATCCGCCTTGACCTAGCTTATTATTGCTCGAAAATTTATCGGTTGCCGCTTCAATTGTTGCAAAATCAAATTGGAGAGACTGTGGACTTATCATGTCATCATCAGCTGCAATAACATATGTATATGGATTGGGTTACTTTTATGCATTCCAAAATGAACTGTGAGAATGGTAACCCAAAAAAAAAAAAGTAACTCACTTTGAGGATTTAATGTTTTGTATGATTGTCTTCTCTTCCAAATAACTAATCCTAAAGTGAGCAGCACCACGAGTGTAACCGCTGACACAACAATCCCCACAATAGCTCCCGTAGATATTTTTTTTCCATCTGGTGGAGGAGGAAGCGGCATGGGTTGAGATTCTTGAGGAGGTGATGATTGCGTGTTACCAAAGGCACCAAGATAGTCGTAACCATCCCACCGGAAAAAGCAGACTGGCTTGGCAACGACTCCACCTACGAAGCTACTGCAGCATCTCTGATAATTACGGACACTTAGATCAATACAGGTTTCGCAGTCGCTTGATGATATCCCCGGAATACACTGCATCAGAGTGTATATACGATCAGAACCTATTTCAGGGGATACGTCGGCCAGGTATTTAAGTTGACCGACTCGGGTGATCATAAATTTCATGAGCGCGTCCCATGTTCTATTATAATTTGTAAGGTCCCCTCGAAACCTTCGCATATTATAAAATGTTAACGTTGGTTCTAAATCGATCTTGTTGAAAAACGAGCTGTTGGTGTAACGGACGAAACAGAGCGTCTTGTCGCCTCTCCAGTCGAATGAGTCGGTCTGGTTCGGACAGTTTTTAAGTAAACCTTCGGATGCTGCTTGGATACAATCTGAACATACCTTTGGATCAGTCTCTGGGATACAGAGACCTAAGGCATAGATCCTTCCAGGTCCTTCTTCACCGACCGAGACGTTGTAGAAGCGGTCTTTTCGAGAACTGACGTTGGAAGCAAGAGTTGAAAGAACGAGACGACGGTTTGTGTCATAAGTACCGTTAGGTCTGAAAAACATTGAGTCCCCGCATTTTTGTGTAGAGACAAAACGGAAACTAACGACGAAGATAAGACAGAGGATTGAAAAGAGATTGTTCAGACACATTTTTTTTGTTTTTTTCCTTAGATTTTACTTTTCTCAATACTTTGAACCTGAATCTAAATAAGTAAATCTTATTTACGAGCGTTGATCTTGTCAAAACTTGCGTGTTTAGAAACTTCGTGGGAGTAGTTGATACGAATTACGAGAATTCATAAAGAAGTCAACTCGGTAAATATTGTTTTAATATTTTATAAACGGCGTTAGGTGAATGATTAATTGAACATGAACCAACTCTTAGCCCTTCTAAGCCCAATCAGACACCAAAAGGTTTAATTTAGAAACTTCTAACTTACTCCGGAGCACAATGCCCACAAGCATTAACATTTGACGAGTATTTAAGCTGTTCGGTTCTTCTTCTTTAATATATCTCTTGTCCCAAACCTCCATTTAATGCGGTGAGATGAGGGTGGAGGCGCTAGCATAAAAAGATCAAAGGCACGATTGAAAGGGTATAGATCCCACCGGAAAATGCAATTAGGCCGATACATCTAGCCTCATTGCTTCCAATGACAACAATTCAAATAGTCATCAACACTTTGTTTCAAACAGATGGTACAGTTGGAAGGAGAGACGTCTGGCTGCACTACATTAAGGCGTAGACCATTGAAAAATTATCAAGTTTGCTTCACCAGCTGCAAAGAATCTACTATTATGTTATCGAATGAAGGACTTCACGGGGAGCCCTAATCCAGACCTTTTTTCAATGTCAAACTTTATTTAATATCACAAATGACATACATAAATATTATACTTAAGTCTTGAAACTATAATAACTTGAAATAAATAAGTAAAATTAATATTGTAGAAGAAAAATGTGTTTTTTAATACTTGAGTGAAATTGACCGTATAATTATAATTTCAATTTGATTTTATACACATTGTGTTGATAAAATATTGATGCATATATGCAATGGAATATATGTCTTTAGAATCGAATATATTATTTACAGACAATTTAGATTTGATGATAATATAAGCGAAATATTAAGAAAATGTATATGTAGACAAAATTCTAGAACGTTCTAACTTGAATTGTTTTGATGTATATGAGTGGGAAGTCATGTTGGTAAACAGAAGACGGTCGCTTTACCAATGGATGGATTCTAGATTTACATAAAAGACTATATTTTGTTGATGACCAAATATTTGTGATGATATATAGTAATGAATGAAGGAAATAAAAGGTTAATTATAGAAAACTAAAAAGTAACAGCAGCTATAAGATTAAATAAAATGATTGTTTACCGCAACAAAAGAATTGATACAAACAATAATTTACATTTCAATTAGTTTTTGTAATATAACATATGTTTTGTTTTTGTTTTGAAAAATAACTTTTGTAGTCAATAGACGTAGTGCTCTTGATTTAAGATTTTTAATTGTTAACAACAAATTATTTTTGGTATGAGATATTTCACAGATAAGAACTCATTGGATATCTTTAAAAATAAATTTACTCTCTTTCTCATGAGTATCATATTAATTTCATGTATCATCCATAATTCAACATGTATGTGCATCAGCAGAACAAAACAAAACCAAAGTTTGTGAGTATTTAGAATTCAAATATTACTAGTAAAATTTTATATTTGTTTCTTATACAGGGCGGGCTCAGTATCTAATATAATCATTATGATGACTTAGTTTCTGGTGACCTAATTTCACTAAATGATTAAAAATTAAATTTGGTATTTCCAAAATTGAACCGTTTGGAAGTGCACAACAAAATATTGAAAAATAGGAAAAAGATATGAGTTCATCATTTTAAAAAGTAAACAAATTTGAAATATCGAAATATATATATGTTTTTAAGGAATCCCATACCAATCGGTTTCCTGTTTTTTTTTTACTGGGATTTAACGGATTTATATGTTCAACAAACAACTCAACAATTATTTCGGGTTTTCACAAAACGAAAACCAAAAAGACCACATATTTGCAAGACCAACCCAGTCCGGTCTTTAAATAATAACTTTCAGTTAATCTAGATTTCACACAGTTCATAATCATCATCAACTCGGCAAACTATGAAACAAACGCACAATTTAATACTATATGAAAATTTTAAAAAAATTCATACAACTCTTCTCCTAAATAATGGAGATTTTCACCAGATTAACATTTACATGAGTCATTCAATTCCAAATCCCTATAAAACTATTTTTGTCTTTTATCAATTTGGACCAAAATGTTTTAAAGTTTGAAAGTTTGGTCAAAAAAGTGGGTCTTCCCCAATTACGATGCGGCCCATTACAGATAGGAGCTACCATTACAATACCACCATAATTAGTAGTAGTATTATTTTCCTTAAATCCTAAATCTGACTTAAATACCAATAAATCACACTACCTGTATTAAAGTTTCACACTACCAGTATTAATTATACAAACTCTATTTGAAAATAAAAATCCCCTATATATTAATAGAGAAACACTCTCTTGAAAAAGCTGATGTGTCGCCGCCAGAGAGCTTGAGACATATTTAACAAAAAACCTTAAATTTTCTACTTAATTACATTAACATGCCACTATATTAAAAAAATAATTAACTGAATAATAATTAGATATGTCATCAATTCTTACACAAATTTAAATATCACATATTAAAACTAATAAAATAATTACATACTATTTTAAGTCAAAATTTCACTAAAATTTACTTACAAAATATACAAGTCAAAGTTATATTATTTTTAAGAAATCAATATTTATAAAATATTGATTTCTTAAAATCAATATAAGTAAAATATTCTAAAAAGGCAATAAAAACATATAAAGTTAATACAAATAAAGAACATATAACTTATTAACAAAATCATATAAAAAATATTATTTTTTATGTTAGTATTATTACCTGTCATAATAATTTAAATAACAAGATTTCAATAGTTATTATAATTGATTATAAAAAGAAACATATTACCCCTAAATCATCTCCAACTCATTAAAGAAAACTTAATTCTCAATAAATATAGATTTATATATATTCATAAATATATATAAAAATGACAACAAATTAGGGGATATCATGATGTGTGATTATTTATAAATATCTAAGTATGTAAACTAATTAATCTCAACATTTAGTGTGATTATTCATTAAAAAATAGAAATAATGATAACCAAATAGGAATATACGTTTTAATTGTACATTAATCAATGTGCTATTAAAAAAGAATGAGACAATAACCCTTATCATTATAAATAAACTTAGTACCTAAAAAAATTATAATATATTTAAAAAACTTTAGTTACATATTATGTTTGACACAAACAAATATTGGTTCTAAAATAATAATTTTACTTATTATAATTTTAAATAAATCGATTTATCCCGCATATAGTGCGGATTGTTACCTAGTATACTTTTATATGAGATGTGAGTACACACAGTCACATAGAGTCGAAAGATTTTAATTGGGGATAGGAATCTCACATGAACTTCCCGAGAAACAAGTAAACAAAATTACTTTATTAGTTTTTTGGTTCACGAACCGATCCAATTATTTTTTTTATTAATCCATCTTTATGTAAATGACGAAAATACCCTTTTAAAATAGTTAAGCGACAGTTTCTGACAGAAGGGTAAGATAGTCTTAGGTCACAAACACTTCATTGAAGTGAAAAAACCTTTGTTTGATAGAACAAGTGAAAAAGAAACAGACAACAAAAAAGCTAAAGCAAAAGTACAGTGAGAGAGAGAGAGTGATTGAGTGATATAGATTTTTTTTTGCACACTCGAAGAGGGAAATAAAGAAACAAAATGATGCCTTGAGGGAGAAAACTAATTGATTGCTTTTTTTCTTCTATATCTTTTTGTTTACACTTACACGAGAACATGATCGGTTTATCTTATTACCACCATCATTGTTTTGTAATCTCTCCTTCTTCTCCTTGTTCTTCTTTTTTTTCTCCAATGTCGATGAAGAAATGTTTGAGATTTACACAGTGTCTTTCTTACTGTAACTCGGGTATGTTTTTGTTTTTTTCTTTCATGTCTCTATCTGTTGTGTCTCTCTTAGATCTCTTTTTTTTTTTTTCTCTATCTGTAAAAAAATTAAAAATTGCCTCTTTTTGCTTCTTTTGCTTAATGCTATAGTCTTATGTCTCTATCTGATTCTTCTTTTGTTTAGTGTTCTTATTTGACCGCTATTTTGTGTTCTTTCTGTTTCTTAATGTTCAGTTTGATACTCTCTTCTTAAGTTAATTGGGGTTTACTTGATTAGTTCAATCCAATCTGCTAGCTTGTCTGGTTTTGTTATCTGTTTTTAATTCATGTACTAACCTATAATGAGATCTGCATTGGGTACGTATCAAAGATCATTGATTGTGCATGTATAGTTTGTGTTTTGGGAGCTTAAGTTGCGTCCTTTTGAAGCTTATGACATTGAGTCAATTGGATCTATTAATACTGATTAAGAAAGATTCTTCTACTCTGTTACTATCATGTTGTTTTGTAAGTTTCTGAGATTGGTTTGTTGTGCAAATTTGATATCTTTATGTTTTGAGGGCTGTGGAGGACTTAACATATTGCTTTGAATTTTAATGTTTTCTTTACAGATGTTTTGAAGTGGTGATTGGAATGGAAATGGAATTTGGTAAAGGAATTGATATGGAACAAAGCCCCAACAGTGTTCTGCCTGCTCCTCGTCCTTTCACTGAATTAGAAAAAAGGAGTACTAGACTGAAGCCGCCTCGTAGAGATGAGGTTTTGAGAGTCAAAGAAGGGTTCACAGAGATAAGCTTCAGGCGCTACCGTAGCACATCCTGTAAGAATTTTAATTCAAAGCCTCTTGCAATGGGGGATACAACGGAGCTAAGGAGAGGCTCTGTGTATCAAAGCTCTAATGAGTTGTTTAAAGAACTTAGAGAACCTCATGGTCGTAAAGATTCAAAGGCTAAACTTGAGTTGTCTCGTAGTAGTGATGCTTCTTTCTCCTTTAGAGTTGTTGATTCTTCTAGAAAGGGAAGTACAGAGAAAAGACAGAACAAGATGGTTTTAGATGGGCAAAAGTCATCAGTTGAACCTTGCACCTCTGGCAACTTCATTGACATTTGTTTGAAATCAGGTATCAAAGATAGAGCGGTGGTGTTGGATTCAGCTGATGATGTAGCCAGTCCCCTGAACGAATGTAGTAATGACCATAAAGTTAGATTGCCTAAGCTACATCCAGCAAAGGTAGACTCATTAGAAACCAGTTGCAATAAGGACAGCTCAAGAGTTAGGAAGATGTTTGATCCATTTGTTAAGTCAAAATCTCTGAGAAGCCCTCTTGTTTATATAGGAGAGTCAGGTGTATGTACAGAAAAGCCAGGGAAGAACAATGAGCGTTGCAAGTCTATGTTGAGTGATTACTCAAATATTCATAAAAGATCAAATCTTTGTCCTCCTCCAGTGGTCAGTAAAGATTTTACTTCAGTGCTGAAATCTTCCCCGGTTCATCTACATTGCCGTCTCAAGATGGAAAGCAAACATGGACTGCCGGTTTTTCAGTTTGTTACAGGTTCTCCTGAGGAGGTTTACGGTGCAAAGACTTGGAAATCTGACAATGGTTCTACTTGGATATATACATTTTCATCTGCTGGAAGCAGAAAGAGGAGCAGTGCTAGTGTGCGAGGATTGAATGAAGTTAGTAAAGAATCTTTGCTGTTGGCTCAGATGCAAGTTACATGTAAAATGTGCTCAGAAGTAAGAAAAAAGGGACAAGATCCAGAAACTTTGATGGTGAATGAGTTTGTTTTGTATGATATTGCACAAGCAAGACGAAGTGTCTCCACAAAGGAAGATCAATCACTACCACTTGATATGGTTAATAATGCCTCCAAGAATTCTGTTAAACCAGACTCAGAGTTGAGAAATAACTCAATGTCCGGGGATGGTTCAGATACAATGAAGCAGAGAACATCTCAGCCGAAAAGAACATCTCAAAGCTATGATCTTGAGGCTTCAAATGGAACAAACCCGTGGTCAGCTGCAGATTTGCATCCTGACCTTGAGATCGCTGCTATAATTATTCAAGACACGATTGAGAAGAGAGAAAGCTTAAAATACAGAAGAGGTGACAAAAGGTTGTTGGAGAAAACTAATCTTCTTGGTCTGTCTCCAATTGAGGAGGAGAAGAAGGAGTTGTTAGGCAGCAGAGTTTCAGAAAAATTGAAGGTTGTAATCCCAAGGGGAAACCACGGGTTACCGAGTACCAAGAACCTTGGTCCTTCTCCTTTGATTCAGAGATGGAGGTCAGGAGGTGGTTGTGACTGTGGTGGTTGGGACATGGCATGTCCACTTATGGTTCTTGGAAATCCTCGTATCTCATCTTCTCATGATCAGCCTCTTGTAGACAATCAGCATCCTTTACAACTATTTGTCCAGGTAAAAACTGGTTCTTTCCTCAATTCAACACAAGTTATGTTGCCTTAGAACTGCTTCTTTTTTATCATCTAACATGTATTGTCTTCATATTATAGGGTGCTAAAGAGCATATACCAGCATTGTACATGTCGTTTGTTGAGGAAGGGCATTACGATGTTCATTTCCACGCGCAGTTATCAACGTTGCAAGCATTCTCCATCTGTGTTGCCATACTACATAACACGGAAGTCTCGGATAGTTACAGGAATGGCGAGAATGTACAACAGTTCTCGCATTGCAACTCATTGAAAATGCTGATTGATGATGATGTTCAGTTCTTGGTTGAAGCAGTAACTGAGGAAGAAGAAAAGAACGTACCTAAGCTTATGAAAGAAGCTGCGGCCGCTCTTCAATCGTACATGCCAAACCCTCCTTTCTCGCCAATCTCCCGAGTGTAGTCTGTGATGCTGTCATTATTGCAGGTACATTTGAATTCTTCTGTATCATGCATGAGTTGGCGAGAAGAAGAGAAGAGAAGGTTGGTCTCCAACTTCCTTCCCTGCAGAGCGCAACCATGAAGCGGGAGATTCGTAAGACAAGCTAGAGCTTGAAGATGGGATGGTCTCTGATCTCCAGATTGAGAAAGACGTCACATTCTTTGTTGTGTCATTTATTTATTCTTCGAGTAGGATCTAGGATTCTAGGCAAACGAAAAAGCCACACTGTTCATATTGTAAGGTAGCAAATGGGAAGTGCCCAATTTGGTTAGAGGTCTTATAAGCATAGAGTTGGTAGATCCTTCAAAAAAAAAGTTTTGTAACTTGTAGTGAATAATGGATCTTCATCTTCTCTCCCCAGTCAAAAAAGGACTTTGCACAAATGAATTTAATCAAATCAATAGTTTACAAAAATAAAAACAAAAAAAATGTACAATATTCCATTCTTTGTATTACATATGTTGCAATCTTGATGGTTTCGTTGGGGGTGAACTGTCCTTGTTCTTTGTTTTTGTGCCAGAGAGAGCTGACGAATTGGGCTGTGCCGCTTCTAGAGAGAGTACACTCTTGTAAAATTCATATGAAGCAAAGAATATAGCTCCTTGGGACATGTACATCACTAGTCTGGGGATCAATCCTCTGCAGCATATAAAAAAGAGAAGACTATGCCCGTAAATTGATGAAGCATGGATAATACAATTTCAATAACCAGGACTAGGGAGATAAGATCAGTGAATGCGAACCGAGACCTGTATAGCCCTCTCAGACCTTCTTGTTTGCGTATTGATTGAAGAGTTTGATAGACACTAGGATGCTGGTTCCTAGATCCGGGAATCTGCAGCAATGAGATAAGTTAGGTGTAGAAGACAACTCTTAGAGTAGTTCCTGAAAAGGTTGGAAAGAGAAACAAACCTGAGTTTGTAATCTTGTTTTTACTACATCAAATGGAGTTGTAAAGAAAGCAGCAGCAGATCCCGCTAAGCCTCCACATATGAGCTGTTAGAAGCAAATATTGGGAATATAAAGTAATCTCAGGTTCTCCATAAGAAGATAAAATACAGATAGCTAAGAGAACTACATAGTTCAGGATATTGTAAGATGAAGCAGAGAAGAGACAAACCGTTTGTAATGTCGTGGGTTGAGCCGATTGACCAAGAGGACCTAGAGATGGCAATACCATTTGCTTCATGTTTTCATAAACATAGAACTGTATTTCCAATAAATATGGCATCAGACGTTCAGAACTGTATTCAAGCAGAGAAGGAAAAATAGGAGAAGACTGGAGACATAAAGATCACAGACTGCTCCTAGCTAGAGCATAAGTACACATTATAGTGTGCGCAAAACGTACCTTAATGATTGAGTGTGGGATATTTCTACATAGCACTGCAGTCCATCCCGCATATAAAGAAAGCAGACCACCCTTTTGGATGATTCCAACCAATGCGGTCCTGTGTTCATATGTGCCCAAGAAATCAAAAAAAAATATGTAAAAGCACAAAAGGAAATGGAGAACTAATTTAAATGAGAACTAATTTTTTCAAGCCAGGAAAACCTTTAAGAGACAAGAGAACAAGGAAGTGTATTATGCAGTTAGCAAAAAGTTAGGTTCAGGTTCAGCTTGGAGATGTTTACCAGCAATTGCGATAATGTGAACTGACTTGCATCTGCTGTTTTATACGCTCACTTGGCGTGAAGATAAAAGAAGTTGCAATGCTTGCAGAACCACCAGCTACGCAGTGGGTAAGGGAGCAATATTCCTGAAATTTCAAGAGTTTAATTATATGAACTTTAACAGGCCAGCAGAAAAAGGGAGAAACATGTCAGGGAAAAAAGTAGAGTAAGACGTAAGAGGAATTAGAGATAGTTCTATTGAAGTAAATGATACCTTAGGAAAAAGAGGAAGAAGAGCTCCTTTAACTGATTCATAAGTGAAGGTATAGAGGGCAGAGATAGGAGCTGATGAGGCAATGTTGCTAGCAATCCCCCGGTAAAGTCCAGAAACACCTGAATACATATTAGGATATAATTGTGTTTAGCAACAAGGCCCTGTGACAAACTAATACAAAAAGTAAGCCTTTCTTTCTGATTATCTCCAGTAAAATCTTTTTTACCTCTTTCTGATATAATTGATCTCCCAGTATAGCATAGAGACTTCTCCTCCAAACGGCAAGACTGAATCATTGTCTTAACTGTATCAAGTGGATGAAGACAAAGACTGACACTTATGCCTGCCAACGCACCAGCAAAAGCATGCCGCTGTTTAGCAAAAGCGTAAGTAGGCGTTTCTGCAGAGGACGAACAAACTCCAGTCTCTTGGTTTTTTTCATATCTCTCAAGCAAATGTTTGTTTTCAACGATAGATAAGCTGTCCTCGTCTGAGTTATTCCCTGAAGAAGAAACCTCAGTATCGCTGTCCGTGCTACATGTTGAACTTATTATGTTCACTCCTTTGTTGTTGGCACACCTATCTTTGTAAAGCAAGAAGAGATAGTTCACATCATTAGATCTGGATGTTGTGGTGTCTACCAATGATTCTGCGACGCTAGCTCTTATTAGAGGAATCCTTGGTTCAGTAAGAGTTGAGCGGCCCTCTGCAGCAGTGGTAACAATGACAGAATCACAACTACTGGCATTTCTTGATGCGCATTCTGCTTCACGGCTGACTACATTGGGAATACGGTCAGCCGCTCCTCTTTGATACCTAGTACAAGTGGGAACTACTTCCTTACAGCTATACAATTTTTCAGTCTCCCATCTAGCATCAAAAGGAAAACTATACTCTCTGCAAGAACCACTGATACACTTGGCTCCATTACTCTGACTAAACCGACTAAAGAAAGATTCGCTAGATGGATTAGAAATACACATCTTCTCAGCCACTCTCAAAAACTTAACCCTGTGCTGTGTACTCGATGGCGACTGAGATACAGCCTTCTGATCAGAAGGCAACTGTGTACTACCCCTCAAAACTTTGAACTCACTAACTTCATCTCTATTTACATCATCTAAATTTCTTTCCTTTAATGAGCTAATCAACTCACCAGAAACAAAACCCGAACGATCCCACATCAAGTCAACAGCAGATATCAACGAATCCCTACTCAAAATTTGACTCAACTTGGTCTCTCCTCTTTTGATGTTCTCCCTCTGGAAAGCATATTCATACTCTACATGTGGATGATGATGATCACTAATCTTTGACAACTTCCTCTTAGCCTCAGCTAAGTTCCAACTATGCTTAATCGAAGGTTGACCCTTCTTAACAGAGCCTTTCGTAGAAGAAGCCATTTTGCTTTATCTTTCAATCAAATGAGAACCCACAAAACCAAACAAGTCAGAGCTCCCAATACGTTTCAAATCAGAACCTAGTAAGCATATTGATTGCTGCTAAGTAATTAACCAAGTTCTGATTTTTATGGATCGGACAAGTTCAATTGTATCCAGTAATACAATGCCCTAGCTGCAACAAGGATCTGTTCCAGAAACATGTCTCATGTGAGAAAAAAAAAATCGAAAATTTTCTTAAATATCAAAACTAATAGACGTAGTAGCTCAAATTGAAGTTATACCTTGAGAAACTAAGACACTCTTCTTCGGTTGAAGATTGAGATTTTCCCAAATTGCTCATTTTTTTTCTCGGGAAGATTCGGCCGCGAGTTGGAAATTTTTCTGGGTTTAAGTTTATGCGCTGGCTTCTCTCCTCAAAGGGTTTTACTTTTTTACCTTCTTCTTTTTTTGCTTACTTTTTTTACATTAGTGAAAATTATATAGAAATACATAAGTTTAGAATGGGTCTTTGTTCTAAGAAATGATGATGAGAAATCTGGAACTATATACATGTGGTAGTGTTTGGAGATTATACTAAAGAGATGTTATTGGTTTATGATTTAAATAGAATTTTAAAGACTTTAAATGTTATATAGTATCTATTACTATTATTTAACCAAGATTTTGTTAAATTCCGTTAAAGTTTATTGTTATTTTTTTTGCTTGAATCTAATATTAAATTATATTCAAAAAGAAAATAAACGTAAAAAAGAATTCCAATAGAAAAAATGGCGATTGAAAAGGCGATTGTAAAAACGGTTACTTTTTGGTTCTGGATCCTCAATCACGTCTCCCTTGAGACGGTTTGTGACAGTTTCGCCGGCGTAGTGGCACGGTTTCCAGTCCACGATCTCCAGGCGGTTATCTCCACGAAGAGATCTCCACTTCGTGATGCAAATGGGAGGATTTCTCTCAGCGGCTTCCGCTATAAATGGCAACCACAATTTCTTCAATTATTCACTCTTTCATCTCAATTATCATCTACAATCTTCTTCCCATTCCGATACTATTGTGTTCTTACCAAGATGGCTGATAATTTATGAAGAGCGGTCCAAGACATCAATTTAGGTGCTGATGATGTTCCAATTGCCATTCCGGCAAACCTTGTTGCTAACGCCGCGGCGGAGAACCGATTCATCCTGATGGGTCGCCCAGTCATGCCCCGCCGCCAAAACATCCGTGCTATCATCGCGTCAATGCCACGAATCTGGGGACAAGCGGGTTTAATCCATGGTCGTATTGTGGGTGGAAACCAATTCCATTTTATCTTCCCGACTGAAGGTGAATTGGAACTGGTGCTTCGTCGTGGTCCCTGGGCCTTTAATGACCGTATGTTGGTGCTTCAGCGGTGGTACCCAAACGACAACCCACCACTCATTGACTTCATCCCCTTCTGGGTTCAGATTTGTGGGATTCCATTCCAATTTCTCAACAGAGAAGTCATTTCTCATATCGGACGCTCCATTGGCAATCTTCTGGAGGTGGATTACGATGCAGAAGCGGCTGCTCGTGTGGAATTTGTTCGGGTCCAGATTCATTGGGATATTCATCTCCCTCTGCGTTTTCAGAGACAAATTCAATTCCAAGCAGGAGTCAATACCCTTCTGCGATTTCGGTTTGAGAGGCTACGGGGCTTCTGTGAGGTGTGTGGCTTACTAACTCATGACACCGGTGCCTGTATTCTGCAAAACGGTGGTGAAGAGCAATTTGATGACCCTGAGGACGACGAAGGGCTTCCACCCCCTGCGATCCCGCGTCAAGGGGGAGTGATCATTCGTGAGATCATTGATGGTGAGGAGATGGACGAAGCAATTGGCAATGTTGCTATTCCTGAGGACCGTGTTCAGGAAGCTGTTGAAGAAAACATTGATCTTCACCATGATGCTTTAGCCCTTCCTGATGAGCCCATTGCCGAAGTGATACCTGTCACTGAAACAACGCAACATGCTGATGACATTACCATTGCAAAAATGATCTCCAGAGGTAAACATAAGAGAAACAAACAGTCTGATCAACCAGAGAGAGGTGAATGCTCGAAGATGATGAGTTATGAGAATCCAATGTACTGGTCTGGGGAAGCTTCATCTCCCCAAGGTCTTGTAAGAGGCGCGGTGGGCTCAGAACCACCACTGCCCCCATGAGGACAACCGTTTGGAACTGTAGAGGACTAGGCAATGACCTCGCAGTTCGACGTCTTCAGGAGATTAAGAAGTCTTACTCTCCAGACATCATGTGCCTATTGGAAACAAAACAAGGGGATGACACTGTCAGAGCTGTATGTGCGGATTTAGGTTATGATCATGTATTCACAGTTCCCCCTGTAGGTTTAAGTGGTGGTATAGCTATCTTTTGGTCCAGTAGCATCTCTGTTTCAGTTCTTTCTCATTCTCCAAACCTTGTAGACACTTATGTTCAAGTTAATGGATTTGGCTTCTATTTGTCGTGTGTATATGGTAACCCAAATCCCTCCCTCCGACACCTGACCTGGGAACGTTTAGAAAGAATTGCAGTGAATAGAACTGGGCCTTGGATGGCTGTAGGAGATTTTAATGAGATCAAAGGCAATCACGAAAAGAGAGGTGGACCTCCACGGCCAGAAAGTTCATTCACAGACTTTCGCAATATGCTTCACAATTGCGATTTCCATGACTTAAAATCAAAAGGTGATCCCTTCTCTTGGGCGGGTAAAAGATATTCCCACGATGTTTCAAGCTGCTTAGACAGAAGCATGGCTAATAATGAATGGTTGGCTCAGTACCCTGCTTCTCATGTTGAGTTCTTAGAACTTATAGAATCGGATCACAGACCACTTATAACCACCATCACCAATGACTTTAACCCCCGCCAAGGTCAGTTTTACTACGACAATAGATTGCTTCAACGAGATGGTTTTAGAGATGCAGTAATAGATGGTTGGAATCATCATTCAGTTAATAACCAGCTAAGCATGAGTATTCGCCTGCGTGAATGTCGAAAGAAGATTTCCCAATGGAAAAAACATAACAGATGCAATACCCGCGAGGAGATCAGGTTTTTGAAATCAACAATTGATAAGGCCCACTCTGATGGTTCATCTACAGAACGCATAAGAGACCTACGACATCAGTTGAGCAGTGCTTATGCCAATGAAGAGGAATTTTGGAGATTAAAGAGCCGTAAAGAGTGGATGTCATAAGGTGATAGAAACACCAAATATTTTTTTGCTACAGCCAAGAGTCATACAGCAAGAAACAAGATGTACTCCATACTTGATGAAGAGGGATATGAGCACCAAGGTGATTCTAATATCGGTGCTGTCGCACAAAAACACTTCACCAAGCTTTTCAAGAGTGAACTCTCTCCTCAAAACAATCACTTTCACGTTTTTCATGATTTTCAAGCTAGAGTAACCCCTGCAATAAACGAAGATCTCACCAAGCCGGTGACAGAGGAGGAGATCAAATCAGCAATTTTCTCAATTGGTGCTACTAAAGCACCAGGCCCTGATGGTTTTTCTGCTGCTTTCTATCAGAACTTCTGGGAAACAACAAAGGAAGCAATTATACTTGAAATCCAGAACTTCTTCACCAGCGGTACCTTTGATAAAGACCTCAATCATACAAACATCTGCCTAATCCCAAAGATAGATGGTGCCAGACATATGAAGGATTTTCGACCAATTTCCCTCTGCAACGTTAGTTATAAGATCATATCAAAGATTCTGGTCTCACGGTTAAAGAAGCATTTGAACTCCATCATCTCTGAAGAACAAGCGGCGTTTATTCCTGAACGCATCATAACAGATAACGTGTTAATTGCTCACGAACTCATTCACGCACTCAAGGTCAAAAGACGATGCTCAAATTCTTTCCTGGCCATAAAAACAGATATCATGAAGGCATACGATAGATTGGAATGGGACTCCTTACAAGAAACAATGCTCAAGTTTGGTTTCGACAATAAGTGGGTGCAATGGATTATGGAGTGTGTTCGTACTCCAACATTTTCTGTTAACATTAATGGCATCCCCCATGGTTTCATCCAGCCAGAGCATGGAATACGCCAAGGTGATCCCCTTTCACCCTATTTATTCATCATCTGTGCTGAGGTTTTAAGTCATCTGATGAAGAGAGCAGAACAACAAGAGGTCATTAAAGGAATCAAAATCAGCAATGCCAGTCCCCCGATCACACATCTACTTTTCGCAGATGATTCTCTGTTCTTCTGTCAGGCGAATATGAGTTCGTGTTTGGCCATTAGAGAGATTCTTACACAGTACGAAAGAGCATCAGGTCAACAAGTCAATACTCGTAAATCATCCTTAACGTTTGGAAAACGGGTTAGTGAGCCAACCAAAAATCAGATCAGACATGTACTTCAAATCCACAACGAAGGAGGATGCGGCAAATACTTAGGTCTCCCTGAACAATTCGGTCGCAAGAAGATTGAGCTCTTCCAATTCATCATCGACAATGTTAAGGGCAAAACAAAGGGCTGGAATAACAAATTTCTTTCCCAGGGAGGTAAAGAAATTCTTTTAAAAGCAATAGCAATGGCTATGCCGGTTTATACAATGAACTGTTTTAAGCTCCCAAAAGGAATTTGTGAGGATATTGAACGGAGCATTGCCAACTATTGGTGGAACTCCCAAAGTCAAGGCTCTGCAACTCATTGGGTAGCTTGGGACAGAATGAAATTTTCAAAGAAAGAAGGTGGGCTTGGTTTTAGAGATATAGATAAGTTCAATGATGCCCTACTAGCTAAGCAAGCATGGCGTATCCTCCAAAACCCCAATAGCTTGCTGTCACGAATCTTAAGAGGTAGATACTTTGCAAATTCTAGTATTCTTGAAGCTAATAGTGGTGTTCAACCATCTTTTGGCTGGAGATCATTGCTCATAGGTAGAGATCTTCTACGGAAAGGTCTGCGAGTTACAGTGGGTGACAGTCATCAGATATCTACATGGACTGATCCATGGTTAACATCTCACCCTCCGCGTCCACCAAGAAAAGCTCAAGACAACCAACCTGATGATATACCTTGTGTGAGTAACTTGCTGCATTCAGATAGAAGTGGCTGGAACGAACAACTAGTACGAAGAAGAATACACCCTGATGATATAAACCTGGTCCTCTCTATAAAGACAAGCTTCTGGCAGCCATATAATTATCTCGGATGGCATTACACTGACGATGGATTCTACACAGTAAAATCTGGATATTGGTTGGCAACACATCTTCCAGAACAGAATCATGCTCGACCACCTGATGGTGATCCTCTTCTGAAGAGTGAAATTTGGAAAACAAAAACACCACCAAAATTTAAGCACTTTCTATGGAGATTTTTATCAGGAGCTTTGGCAACGGGTGCTAAACTAGAGCGACAACATATTTCTACACACTCCCTTTGCAAGCGATGCACATCTGCCATTGAAACAACGGAACATCTTTTCTTCTCATGCCCTCACGCACAACAGATTTGGCGAGGTTCAACTATTCCAATCAGATGTCTTTTGGATCCAGGATCTACGATCGAAACCAAACTCAAAGCTATTTTTGACTATCATAAACATCAGCGACTCTATGATAGACTTGCACATTTACCGTTCTGGATCCTATGGAAATTATGGACAAGTCGTAACAAACTTACATTCCAACAAAAGAGTAACTCTTGGCAACGGGATCTACGGGAAGCGATTCAAGAAACAGATGAATGGTTAACAATTGACTCAAGCCGAAGTAATGTTAACCAAAACGGTAATACCAATCAAAGAGATCCTCATGTACCAAACTTTTGGCAAAAACCCCGGACTGGCTGGCTGAAATGTAACTAAGCTTCATTAACAGAGACAGGAGTTCCTCTGTAGCTTGGATTGTACGTGATGAGGATGGGCAATTTAAAGAGGCGGGTCAGGCAACAGGACCACCTGTATCTTCGGCTCTTGAAGCAGAGTGTATAAGCTTATCCTATGCCATCAAACAATGTTGGTTAAGCGGTTTCTCCAAAGTCATCTTTGAAGGTGATAGCCAAATTTTGGCTAATTTGCTCAATGGTAACAACTCTCGTTTTGATGTCTTCAACTAGATACAAGACATAAAAGGCTGGGCATCACGCTTTGAATCGGTTGTTTTTAAATGGGTACCTCGGTCTGCAAATCTCCTTGCTGACAAGATGGTCAAAGCTCAATGTACCCAAACTCAAGCATATATGCTTCATTTATCAATTCCATTATGTATTCGATCTAGCTTTTACCCTTGTCAAAACTCTCTTATTCAATAAATGCATTTTAAGTGTTAAAAAAAAAAAAAATAAACGTTTTTACATTGCTAACGTAGATTGTTTATTAAACATTTGAATAAAACCAAATCTAGTAAAATCTTGTTGCAAACAAAGTTTGAACAGTAGGTCCTCCTCCATCCGCAATTGTGCTCAATCTGTTGCGAACATTCTTGTTTATGAACTTCACCAGCTTCTCCATCGTTGAAGGGT